>NC_136073.1:678832246-679103315 GCF_964261635.1 Lissotriton helveticus | reverse complement strand
ACCCTCACCCCCTCACCCTCACTCAGCCTCACAACACATATTGTGTTACAATAGGTGTCACATTTGCGAAAGATAAAACTATCTAGAGATGTAGCATAACAACCAGAGCTGCCATATAAGTCACGTAAATACAAAACATGTTGCATTCCAAATGCTATAGGTGTCACTCATCCATTTGCAAAACGAAAAATGTCAAACCTCACTCACGCTCAACCCCTCACCCTCACTCACCCTCACCCCTCACCCACCCTCAACCCTTCACCCTCACTCACCCTCACTCACCCTCACTCACCCTCACTCACCCTCACTCACCCTCACTCACCCTCAACCCCTCACCCACCCTCAACCCTTCACCCTCAACCCCTCACTCACCCTCACTCACCCTCACTCACCCTCAACCCCTCACCCACCCTCAACCCCTCACTCACCCTCACTCACCCTCACTCACTCACCCTCACTCACTCACCCTCACTCACCCTCACTCACCACCCTCACTCACTCACCCTCACTCACCCTCACTCACTCACCCTCACTCACTCACCCTCACTCACTCACTCACCCTCACTCACTCACCCTCACTCACTCACTCACCCTCACTCACTCACCCTCACTCACTCACTCACCCTCACTCACTCACCCTCACTCACTCACTCACCCTCACTCACTCACCCTCACTCACTCACTCACCCTCACTCACCCTCACTCACTCACTCACCCTCACTCACTCACCCTCACTCACTCACCCTCACTCACTCACCCTCACTCACTCACCCTCACTCACTCACCCTCACTCACTCACCCTCACTCACTCACCCTCACTCACTCACCCTCACTCACTCACCCTCACTCACTCACCCTCACTCACTCACCCTCACTCACTCTCACTCACTCACCCTCACTCACTCACCCTCACTCACCCACCCTCACTCACTCACCTCACACCCTCACCTCACTCACCCTCACTCACCCTCACTCACCCTCACTCACCCTCACTCACCCTCACTCACCCTCACTCACCCTCACTCACCCTCACTCACCCTCACTCACCCTCACTCACCCTCACTCACCCTCACTCACCCTCACTCACCCTCACTCACCCTCACTCACCCTCACTCACCCTCACCCTCCCTCACCCTCCCTCACCCTCACCCTCACTCACCCTCACCCTCCCTCACCCTCACCCTCCCTCACCCTCACTCACCCTCACCCTCACTCACCCTCAACCCCTCACCCTCCCTCAACCCCTCACCCTCAACACCTCACCCTCCCTCAACCCTTCACCCTCAACCCTTCACCCTCAATCCCTCACTCTCACTCACCCTCACTCACCCTCAACCCCTCAGCCTCACTCACCCACCCTCAACCCCTCACCCTCACTCACCCTCAACACCTCAACCCCTCACCCTCACAACACATATTGTGTTACAATAGGTGTCACATTTGCGAAAGATAAAACTATCTAGAGATGTAGCATAACGACCAGAGCTGCCATATAAGTCACGTAAATACAAAACATGTTGCATTCCAAATGCTATAGGTGTCACTCATCCATTTGCAAAACGAAAAATGTCAAACTCTTCTATTGCGAGACCTATTGCATTTTCAATGCTTGTTTATTTATGTTTTGTTTTTGAAAATAGCGAAATTAATAGCTTTGTCATTTACAATGCCAATAGTTATAACTTTCGCAAATGTGACACAGATAGCATTTGTAATGCAATATGTGTTGTATTTACGTGACTTGCATGTATTGATATTACAAATAACAATGGCTTTTAATTTTTCTAATTAATTAATACTTAAATAAAAGTTATTGTAATTTCTAATGGCAATAGCTTAAACTTTTGTAGGTGCAAAAGTTGAGGAACTCGGGATTGAATTTTCCCCAGAATAAAGTGCTCTGTTTTAACAAGAAGGGATTCAATTATAGAGTAGTTAAAAAAAAAAAAAATTCAAAAAGAGACAGTGGAGTCGGCAACTATAGGAACCAATTCAGTATGTAATTTATAAACTTTACATACTTCTAAAAAGTGTCATTGGTGAACAACTACAAGAATGGAGCCTATAAAGCAATTCAGACAGGTGAAAGTCCAGTTCGCAAGTCTACCACTATAAATGATGCACTCCTCTCTGAAAACCATCGATGTAATGGAAATGAAAAAAGGGGCTCTTGAAAAGTCCACTAACACAATACCAGATTTCTTCCGCGTTACAACAGCCCCCATTCTAAGAACATTGATATTTGCATACATTGCCGTTCACACTCATAACCTTGCACAAACAAAACATCTTAATAACAAAGAAAGTCAGACTTGCTGGCTTTTCTTTGCAGCACGCTGAACCTGAATGAAAGGTATAGTGAAGTGGGACTCAAATGTGCGCTATTCTTCCTCCTTCTAGTGCATGCTCACTGCAGACCGAGAAGCTCGCCTGGATGTCAGAAATGGCTGCCATGGTTACAAGAAGCGTCTGTGGGACGAGGCATAGCAGGGACACACAGCGTTCAGCTCCCCTGTAGATTTGGAGTGTAAGTGTATTGTGGTTTGATTGACAGAGCGCAGAGAATTTCTATTTTGGGATTATCGAGCGACAATTGTTAGCTTCAACAGGACCAATTCTTGACTGTGCTGAAACCCACTTATTAATGTCCAAGATGTGGTTATGATATTGGCACGCTATGGAAGTCTTTTTTGTGTGCAAATCGTACCAATCGTCGGTAACATACAACTCAATTTGGCACTTACCATTCTGTACACAAACACATGCAATGCTTAGAACAGAAACAAACAGAAAGCAGCCCGGGCTGAGCGAGAGGGCGGGGGCTGCCCGCGCATGCGAGCTCCGAGCCCCGGCGCCAAAGCGGAGTGCGGAGTGCGGCATCTGAAGTCCCGGGTCCCAGAAGGGGCCCCGGGTGAAGACCAGCGCTGCGGAGGAGACACGGAACACGCCGAAAGAGCCCGGTGAGTGGTGGGGGGTGAGTGGTGGGGGGGTGAGTGGTGGGGGGGTGAGTGGTGGGGGGGTGAGTGGTGGGGGGGGGTGAGTGGTTGGGGGGGGTGAGTGGTGGGGGGGGTGAGTGGTGGGGGGGGTGAGTGGTGGGGGGGGTGAGTGGTGGGGGGGGTGAGTGGTGGGGGGGGTGAGTGGTGGGGGGGGTGAGTGGTGGGGGGGTGAGTGGTGGGGGGGTGAGTGGTGGGGGGGTGAGTGGTGGGGGGTGAGTGGTGGGGGGTGAGTGGTGGGGGGTGAGTGGTGGGGGGTGGGGGGTGGGGGGTGAGTGGTGGGGGGGGGTGTACGCGCGTGTGTCTGTGTGTATTCGAGTGTGTCTGTGCGTGTGTCTCTCTGTGTGCGCCTGTTTAAGGGGGGGGTGCATGTTGCGCGTGCGTCTGTTTAAGGGGGGTGCGTGTGTGTATAGAGTGTGTGTATGCCTGTGTATGCGTGTGGCTGTGTATGTGCGCATGCGTGAGTGTGCCTGTGTGAGTGTGTTTGCGCATGGGAATGAGTCACGAGAGGGGCACGGCGCCGTGCGCGCCCACGAGATGAAATCTGCGCTCGTGCACCTCTCGTGTCTACATTCCCAAATACGGCTGACAATAGGTCTTTCGCTGATGCTCGACCTAAAAAGGCACAAACCGTAAAAATCTGAAAGGCACTCTGTGATCCCCGGAATGGAGTGCAGTGCTAAGCAGGCGCAAAAGACAACCAAAGGCAAGGTGCACCAGACAAAAGCACTAATGGAATGGGGGACAGAGTAGCAGCAAAAAACTGGAGACAAACTCTTGCAAAAGAACGAGAGCAAACAGTTCGTATAGACCACACATGCACAAAAAACACAAAAAAACATGCACGCTCCCCCAAACAAGGCTGAACCACCTGGCTGGCTATTGTCGTTTACAAACACAAGGACGAGTAATCCACCCTGCATCCTACTCATAGTTGACTTCTAGTTGAAACTTTTGAAAGCATACTGACTCGCTGTTACCATTTTCAGTCTGCATTTAGTAGCACCACCACCTATGATAAAGCATGATAAATAAGGCTCCTGGATTTCCATTTATACAGAGTTCTACACAAAAACAGAGACGAAAATCATTCTGTTAAAAAAATTATTTAGGTTTAAAAACATGTAAATGTAGTAAGAATTAAGCTGGTCATTCCAGGACTCCCACTTCTGAATGACTTCGACACCTGGCCTCCACAGATTGGGCCAAAACATGGAGTTAGGATGGTGTACCCACTACAAGAAGAAAACAACGTTATCCTGCCCTACGGTGGCATACATGCACTTTCCTACGAAAGTGTTAGTGAAGCCTACAGGAGGGGTGGCCCATGGAAGCTTTTCAAAGGTGAGTCAGTTTGTTGCATTTGGCAACCATAACAACGGTCCAAGAAGAAGAACTAACAGCAAGCTGTGGTCACCCTTTGTTAACCAGATAACAGAATATTGGGAATTTCTGTGGATTTGCAGGACAGGTTCAGCTATGGACACACTATGTTTAATGAGGATTATTATTGGATGCAAACCAATATAGTCAAATAAAAATTTACATTGTCACATACAAGTGGAGAAGGAAGTGGTCAAACTAGCTTATATCCATCTTTGTAGCACACGTCAATTTATAAACTACTCGTTACAGCAGTCACGTATTGTCTTGGAAATGTTGGTTTGCTTAACTGACGTGGGGGGGGGGGCTCGCGGGAGAAGGTGGCTCTGCTTGGCCTAATGGGATGTTGAAACCCTAATAATTACGCCGATGGGTGGGTATTCGGTAGCTCCAGATCATGGGGGTACGGACACAAGGGAGATCTAGTCTAGAGTACTATAGCGTAGAATCTGGTCCTCCTCAGTCTACCAGAGGTTTGTCCTTTCCTAGCCCTTCAGGGTCCTATGGTGTTGGAGAATGGGCTTTTGCTTCTATGGGGTGGACTGTCCTGGTGATGGTATATTCTTTTAATTGAGGCAGTTTACCTCAAGCTCTTTGAGCACTGTATTGCGCGGTTTTGAAAAGTAGCTCAACTACAATAAAATGTTTAAATTTCAAGCTAAAGTGGACCTATATTAGCTGGATTGCCACCCCAAATTCCAACAAAAAAAAAATATGGACACTATATATATATATATATATATATATATATATATATATATATATATATATATATATATACACACATATATATATATATATATACACACATATATATATACATATACACATATATATACACATATATATATATACACATATATACACACACAGATACCCGCCATCACAGACAATTTGGTTGCCAACCTCAAATGCATAGAAGCATTGCCACCAAAACCAGTATCTTCTATCAAAAACACGAGGTCCAAAAACATCAAGGAGATATTAAAACAATCTCAGACAAGAAGGACGGACGTCCGATACAGAGGCATGGTTAAGTGCCACAACTGTGGACACTGCGGAAATGTAATGGTAGGGAATGTTTTTACACATCCCAAGACAGGCAAGCATATACAATTGAGGCACACGTCGGATTGTAACACCAGTATGGTAGTCTACGCTATCAAATGCCCGTGTGGGCTAGTATACGTAGGGAAGACCACCAGAAAGGTTAAGGTCCGTGTGACAGAACACAAGAGTCTCATAAGGACTTGCAATCCCAAATCTAATTTGGCCATGCATTGGAAGGAGAAACAACACACAATCCCACAATTACGGTTTACAGTTTTGGAGTGTATTAATCAGGACGTACATGCTGACACCAATCGCCATTTGTCACAAAGGGAGACATACTGGATCCGCCATTTGAATACGCTGGAACCAGAGGGGCTTAATGACAAAATTGAATTGACATGTTTTTTGTAAATGTGTATTTGTATTGACATACCAACATGCTGTATAGTTGTTATGGTCATTGGACATATGCAAGCAACTTTGTCACAATTAGTATGCACTCAGTTTAGTTCCTCATGACGTTCTGGTCTACCTCGCAACAATATTCTATGTCTTTCACACCACCACACGTTTTTATAGTAGTACACGTTTTACAATATCACTCGTTTTTCAGTTTATGTTGGACTCAGGTCTGTGGTTTACAGGTTTATTTCACAGGGATAGTACTCGGTTGTAGAGTGCGGGTGAGGCAGTAATGGCGCCCATAGTAAGAATCTCAACATGAGTCCGTTTTTAGTGTTTACGCGGAAACGTTAGGTTCCTTTAAGTAGGCGGAGGGGCGATCACACGAGGACGCGACGCGAGGAGTAGGAGAGAGGAGTCTATTCTGAACAGGTACGCGGAAGAGAAGGGGGCAGCAGTTAGGCGGGGAGACAGTCTGGCACATCATGTAAAGGGCGTTTAGTGATGGTAATTAATATCTTTTACAGATAGAGAGACAACGGTTGAGCGAACTTGGGCGGATTATTGGCAGACGGGAGCACGAACATAGTAAGGTAGGCGGAGGACGCTGTTCGGTCATGTTGGCTTTTCGATAGAAGTTAGGTGATAGTGCTTACTTAAGACGTCATTTTTTGATTCATTTAGGAACACCACTCTTTTCAAGCCTCGAGTCTACCAGTGCGCAGAGTCAGGTATTCATTACTCAGAGTGTATAGTGAATGAAGTTGGGACAGTGCACGTTTTTTACATACATTCTTTTTTTTTGCACATGGTGGTGAGGGTTTAATAGGATCATGTCTAGTCCACGGAGGTGAGGGTTGAGCTGAGATGATACTCGTTATGACAAATTTGCACGATGGTCTATATGTACATGAGGTGGGAACTGGGGCTCCCTCATTTCCAATTCAGATTTTGATTATTGTTGTTGTGTTGATTTTCATTGTAGTATTCCCCTGATGAAGGTATAACCATACCGAAATGCATTGGGACTGACTGCACAGAAAGAAGGGATGTACATGATGTAATGTGTCATCTGTTTGAAGAATCAAGCATAAGATAAAAAGAAAAAGAGCAATTAAAAACAAAATGCTTTTCATTTAATTTGTGTTTTTGAACAACATGGAAATGTGTACATGATTTTGGTTGAACGCATTTATACTATGGGTTGTTTACAATTTGTTTTTTTAAAAGTTTGGTGAAATTACGTATTACTTTTTGTACATTAAGCACCCCTAGGGGGCATGTGAATAGTGCGTCGCTTCCAAACAGTGCTTGTTTGTGTTCAGTAACATAACTGAAGCCAGAGCTAAGACATGCATTTAACAGAACACACAGACTAAGGAAATTCTGTCACAGGATGTCACAACGCAGGAGAGCAGGTCCCAGGCCCAGCTCTCCCATGCTGCTGCTGCACCGCTCTGCTTCCTCCCCATTTTTCTGAGTGCTTTCTCCTGCTTTTGCTTAATTTTTTTTACTGCCTTCTCCATCCTTACACTCAGCGCTTCTTTCTGCTTTTCCATTGTTTTCAGCTTCTTCCTCGTTTCACTGCTACTCGTTTTTCCCTCATATCCAGCTCCCACCTGCCACCCGTTTTCCCGCCTAGCCCAACCCACCACCTCAGCGCTCCTACCTCCTCCCAGGAGGTATTCCATGGAGGCCACAGTGATCACCCATTGAGCAGGCCCAAGGCACTGCTCCCCTGTGCTGATGCACCGCTTACTTCCTCTCAGTTTTTCTGAGTGCTTTCTCCTGCTTTTGGTTAGTTTTTGACTGCTTTCTCCTTCCTTTCCACCTTTCTTCTGAGTGCTTTCTGAGTGCTTTCGCCTCATTGTTCACTGCGTTCTCCACAAAGCAGCTAACAACTCCAGCGTCTTGAGACCCTCAAAGCAACGCATTTAAGAAAATCCTGATTGATAGCTGCACAGACAGTCAAGGAACCGAACAGAGAATGTAATAGGCTTCTTACAAAACAGAAGGGCTTGATTTCAGAGTGGAAGAGACAGAAGGTAATTCCTACCTATGTAATATACAGGTGATAGTTTCCTTTGTACTACTAAGAATAGACACAGAAAAGTATTCTTGGAAAACTAGTTTACCAGACTAATAAGTTAGGAACTGTTGCCCCCACTGCTTTCAGGATATTAAGTAATATCACACTAAATTGTATGAGAGACAGCCAAGACCCTTGCTTGCAAATTGAGCTTGAGGGTCAAGAACACAATGAAAGAGGAAAGAAAGGCGAGACCACTTCAACACAGCACTACAAAAAAAAAAAAAAAAAAATTTACTCCGACAAGCATTTTTCTTTTTTACCCTGGTGTTCTAGGAGATGAACAAGACACGGACTTAAATGAAAATAACGAACGGATGGAAAATACTGGTTCTTTGCTTAGGATGGGAGAGAGAAGATGGGTGATATGGATTAAAAGTCACTAAGTGATGGAAAGCTATTACAAGATACACCAGGACCAAACACAGATGGGCCCACACAAAAGCACGCTAATATATGGGCCTATGTTGTGAACACATTAAGAGAAGATGGGCAGTATAGCAACCATATAAAATAGAAAATGATGTTGCGAGTTGCAGAATTTATTGGAGGGAGAACAATAAAGTCGCTAGTACCTCTGATACGCAAAATAAAAACTGCAGGATTCATTTGTATCTCGACTCCGCCAAACAACCATTTCATGAGAGCCCACACCCCAATGGGGAGGTTAAGCAGCCATATCAAAATCATGATGCAGCAATGGTATACGCCTTGTGAGTGATGGTTGAATGGTGAGGATGCTTTTGGCAGAAATGCACCAATGTGAATGAGGAAACCAGTGCTTCTTAGGCTATTTCTGATGCAGGCCCTAAATTACGTTTCCAAAGACCCATTTGGATTCCCACAAAAGGAATTTAAAATGTTTTTGTTGGGTTTACGTGTGCGGTGTTTTGGGAGGTGGTAAACATCTGCAGTATACCTATAACTAGATACAGCACTAACAAAGCCTTTCCATATTCATGAAATTTATGAATGCTCATGTGCTTTAAATTAAGGAAAGAAAAAAAAAACAGATTCAAGCACACTTCTACGGATTAAGGAAAAAACATAATTCCAAAAGTAAGTGAACTCTTGAAACCACAAACAACGCTTTCAACAAGTAATATTCCACTTCCTAAAGTTGCTGCTAAACATTTAGACTGGTTGTTTAATGTTTTCCTCATCAAACTGGATTTAATCAAGGATTAGGTACTACAACAAATATTAGTGTTATCAGTCCTAATGGATAAATACATTAATAAGAAGCAACCACAATACTTGTGCTTTATAGATTTTAAGGCTGCCTGTGACTGTGTGCATAGAGATCTCTTATGGCAGAAGTTAATAGATCAAGGTATTCCAATCTCTCTTTTAAAACCAATCCAACTTCTTTACACTGACACATGGGTCAGGGTTCGGATGGGAGATGGCCTAACAGTAACAGAAAAAATACCGACAGCAACATGTTTGAAGCTAGGATGTGTATTGGCCCCATTGCTTTTTAATTTATTTTTAGCTGACCTAACGAAAGCCCTGGATGAGGTGAAAGCTTGCCCACCTAAATTAGCTAAAACTCCGATATCAAACCTGCTATATGCAGATGATGTGATCCTACTAAGTCAAACTAAGGTTGGACTTCAACGTCTGTTAAATAGGATAACTACCTACTCCAAAGAAAATAGAATGGTGATAAATGAATCCAAGACAAAAATTATGGAGATATATAAATATTCAAGGTCCAAGCATAAGTATAAATGGTTCCTGGATAACGCGCAACTAGAGCAAGTGAAAACATATAGATATTTGGGAGTATTATTTGATGAACGAGGAAACTTCTACGGAATCTACCGGCGTTTGGAGCATTGTGTGTCTTGCTGCTGCCCTGCAACGCCTTGCCGGACCCGCTGCGGGGGTCCCGCTGCGTCGCGTGACTCTCTCTGTGTGTGGGAGGAGAGGGGAGCCTGCTTTCATCACCCCCTGCCCTCCCCCTATTTCCATAGGGTGGTGCACCCGCTGCGCGGGAGCGCGCGGGAGCGACCGGGGCGAAGACCGGGCAAAGAGCGGGCCGTTTGAGGCCGTTCGAGTACGGCAGAGCCTGGCCTAGGCCCACCCCCCTTGGCCGATCGGAAGGTCTTAAGGTAGGCGGCGGGCTTTGTACTTATATCTCCTGCCTTTTGGTGTTGCTAAGACAGCCTAAAACTCTTGTAAGACTCTCCCATCCGCGCCCCTCGCAATGCCGCTATGGTCAGGCAAAGAACGATCCGTGCAAATCCACACCACCAAGGGAGTCGTCTCTGGCCCCCTTGATGCATTTATTTCACGGGCTACTGGAATCCTAGAGAAGGAAATTGCCATGGTGGAGAAAAGACTTTCAATAGATCTTATTAGTGACAAGCGATCATCATTGGGGGCTCTAGCTACTTCTACCTCCCCTGTACCCACCGCTCCACATGCTGCCTTTAACGGTGTCCATACCTCCTCCACGGACGCTATTGTCCATCAAGAAAGTGTAGGGGTGAGTCCAACAGCCTGCATTTCGAAGGAAGAAAGGCACAGTATAGATGTCTCTCAATGTAGTCAGGGGGATGATTCTCGGAATAGTGGGGGGCCCGAGCTCAGTCAGCTCTCCGGATACCTTCTCCTTAATCACTCTAACAACTCTAATCCTGCCGAAATTACAAACCACCCCGCACCCAATCCTGGTCCTAACGTTAAAAAGAGAAAGCTGGATTCCAGAGTGTCGGGGGAGAGAGACCGGAAAATCCCTAAAACAAATGATGCCCAAGACGAAGGGAGTCAGGGGTCTGAGTTTCATCCGGACCCTCTAAACCCTTCTGTATTCGCCAATATGCTATGTCCTTCCCTCTCGGCCTTGGGCTCCTCTAGCACTTGCCCCATGTGCCTTAATAGTGACGAAGTTTTGTTAGCAAAAATGGAGGCCATGTTCAAAACTTTATTACTACCTGTTTTGGAGCGGACAAGGCTCATGACCTCAAAAATTGATAGCATGGAGGCTATGACTAACTTAAACCATGCTATGGTACAAACCTTACTTGGCACTAACCATACGGGTGCCAGTAAAATACAAATAGCCACTAAGGCCCCTGTTAGTAATAACATGGCAAGGGGTAATCCACCATCTAACAAAACTTTAGGGCCAAACACCATCATACCTAAAGGGGGAGAAAAATTAAATAGCACATCTTCCAAACCAGGCACCAGCACCCTTACTCAGACTCCCAAGCCAAAGCCAAAATCTATGGATAAGCAAAATACTGGTGGGCATCAAAGCGCGGGACCTCTCCCACAATCTTTTACAAACCCTGCCCCCCCCAGCACACAAAGAGACCAACGCACTATCCACAATAATCACAGGGAGGGGGGATGTAAAAGAATATCTACCCCTCGTGCTGACTTACCACCTGAAGCAGCCCAACACACTATTGTCCTGACAGGTGTAGCCCCGTTAAAACCAGGCAGCAAGGAGTCATATGGGGACCTTCGTAATAAAGTCATTTTCTGGCTAAATAAAAATCGCCCTTTACCACCCTCCTCTCCTACGGAGATTCTATTTGTGAGAAGAGTAGATTGGGTGGGTCATGGGACCAAAGACTTGGAGGGAGATTGCATTTTAATCTCGTTCAAAGATATATGGGTGGTAGATGCCATTCGAAGGGAACCTAGGTTTGCAAGACAGGGGGATGTACAAACCTTAGCCCTATCATATTTCTACCCACATAGGCAAATACCCCCCCAACCCTACTCTTTATTTCGCCAGGTTCCAGCTATAAGAGACACTTTGGCACTAACCCCTCTCGACCGCCAGCGCCCTTTTCTTTTTAATCACTTTGGCCCCTTTTCTGACCTTGAGGCCATTGATTGACTCCACGATCCACCCAGTGAGCCTTCCCCTGATAAAGCAATGGCCCAAGAGCTTATTGGGCACAGTATGGTAAGCCCATACCCACTCTGTAACTCAGTGGTTGTGGGCGGAGGCCCAGAGTCTAGGCTACCCAATCTACTGCTCCATAGAGATACTCAAGAGACCTCGACTAAGGATGACCCTATAGCTCCAATAGACCATGTCAGGCACATTGAGGTTAAAAAGGATAGAGGGTATCCACAGGCAGTTATGCCGTCTTTACCTTTGCAACCTCCCCCTTTGGTCCAATCGAATGACAACCTGAAAATCTTGTCTTGGAACATAGCAGGAATCAAGGCCCGCCTTGCCTCTATTGACTGGTTGAACTTTGTGGACGACTACGACATCATCCTGTTGCAAGAAACTTGGGCAACTGAGCCAGTCTACAAGTTGGGTTTCATTAACTTTTTTAAACCTGCGATTAAAGGGGGCAAAGGGCGTGCCTCAGGTGGTCTGACGATTTGGGTGAAACAGTCTCTGGGTCTCCACCCAACTGAGCTCTCTGTTCAGCATCCGGATCTCCTTCAAATCAATTTAAGCAAAGACAACCAACGACATGTGCACATTTTTAATGTTTACGCTAGAAGTCTGCCCGGTGGCCGAAGTTCGCCCTTGTTGAACATTATCGACTACAAAATCTCGGAAATGGGCAGCGAGAATGTCACTATCCTAGCTGGAGATCTAAATTGCACTATAGAGCCATTGTTTGACACGGGAGACAGTTGGAGCATGGCTGAGGACTCTGTTTGGGACATCCCCGATCTAAAAGTGGCTAAGAGGGCAAAAGCAACAGAGGCAGCTGTGTCCTGGATGGCATTTTGCCTAAATAGGGGTTTTCGTGCATGTAATGGCCACTCAATTTCGGACAAAGAGGCTAATTGCACCTTCGACAATGGGCGGAGTCAGAGCCGTATTGACTATATCTTGCTAAATATGGAACATTGGCCGTTATTAATTGACATGGCAGTACTACAGCGCCCGGAAAGCGATCACAACCCACTGTCACTGAAACTACCAGGCCTAAAGAGACAAGAGGAGCCTACCACCTCTCACACAGGGGACGCACTACTAACCAACGATAGGAGACTGAAATGGTCCCAGGTAATGGAGGATAAATCTTTATGGGTCAATGTTAATACAGTGGCAAATAACGTGTATAATGAGATGTTGCAAATTGATTTGTTGGGGACAGACCCTGGTTTGGCTAACAATGTTATGAAATTACATATTAGATGCTTCGACCAGTTAAAATCCCTTCTTTCCCTCCCGTGCAGAAGTGCTTCCACTAAAACCAATCCCTTGCCCCAGAAATGGTATAACAAAAAATGCAGGGAGGCACATTCGGCTCTTATTTTGTCTATTAAATCACGGGACATGGTTGCAGTTAAGGCGGCCAGGCTCCATTATAGGAAAACCCTTCGGGAAGCTAAACGGGAGTGGGAAGATAGGTTCTGGTCTGATCTTTTGGAGGCATCCATCTCAAACAATCAAAAAAAGTTTTGGGATCTAGTTAAATGGGGGAAAAACCCTGACTCTTCCACCCCGGCTAACAATGTGCCTCTGGAGGATTGGGTATTATTCTACTCTGTCCAATTCAGAGCCGATGACCCCAAAGCTATAATTCCCTTGGGTAGGACGCTCCCGCTGGTTCCCCACGGGGAAAAAATAAAATTAATCTTTTCAGTTGTTGAGGCCGAGCTGGCCCTGGCCCCGACTCTACGAGGGAAAGTCCCGGGTATGGATTTGATTCCGGCGGATTTATTTAAATCCAACCCCGCCGTGTGGCTTCCGTACATAACTACGATAGCTAACTCCCTAGCCCACGGAGCCACAGTCCCAAAATCGTGGAAGGGAGCTGAGATAGTCCCGATTTATAAAAAGGGCGACAAGTCCTTACCAGGGAATTACGGCCCGATCAGTTTGATCGACTATTAAAAAAATCATAGCACGTATGATCTTGGGGCGGGTCCAGGGATGGATCGAAACAGAGGGCATTCTATCTCCCATGCAGGCGGGCTTCAGATCAGGAATAAGCACCATAGATCAGGTGTTTAGACTCTGCCTGATCTATTGGAAGGTGGTCTGGCTTGGCGGCGGTACCATCTTTGCTGCATTCATTGATCTGAAGTCCGCCTTCGACCTGGTACCAAGGGACAAATTGTGGGGTGTGCTGGAAAATTTGGGATGTCCATTAGAACTACTAGACCTCATTATTAGATTCCATGAGGATAACTATGCGAGGGTAAGGTGGGGCGGCCAGGGACAAGTGACGGAAACATTTCCCGTAACTCGAGGTGTCCGTCAGGGGTGTGTTCTGGCCCCAACACTCTTCCTCCTTTTCATTGACCAAGTTGTTAAATTCTTCATGGATACCCCCACTGATGCCCCAATGTTGGCTGGGATGAGATTCCCCCTTCTCATCTTCGCCGACGACACTTTACTCCTCTCAAGAACACGCAGCGGACTTCAGCGGGCTTTGGACCGCTTTGAGGAGTACTGTGCCATTAAAACTTGGTGGTAAATGAGGGAAAAACGAAGTTTATGGTTTTTACTAAAAATCACCCAGTTCGGAGCTCCGTGAGGCTGAACGGAGTTAACCTCGAGCAAGTTGATACCATGACCTACTTGGGGGTCACCCTTGACAGCCGTTTGAGATGGAAAGACCAAATTAACATCCAACATCTCAAATTTGCAAGGCTGACTGGCTGCCTCGTTAAAGAGCAAAAGGAATCTACCACAAAGCGGGTTCTACCGGCCCTCAAGATTTACGACGCTAAAATCTCTACCGCCATTCTTTATGGCGCTGATCTCTGGGGCTATATGGACCTGCTCAACTTATTTAAAACCCAATGTAAGTTCTTTCGTAATCTAGTAGGTCTTCCACAGTCGACCCCCTCGATTCCCCTCTGCCTGGACCTAGGGTCCCCTCCGATCAACGAGATGGCTAGTTTTAGGTTGGTGGCCCTGTGGAGACGTATATGGACGTCTCCAGATCTATTTCTTTTTGCAAAGGAATTGGCTGAAGTTAGGTCTATCACTGGATCTGGGAAAATTCCATGGTTTTCTGCTGTAAAAACCATCCTTACTGATATGGGCTTAGAACATCTTTGGTCATCCCCCCAATCCAATGTATTTCCCTCCAAACATGAGTTTAAACCCCTGTACTGGGCTTCGATCCGTCTAAAAAGAGTTTCACTCTCTAACAATAATAGTCTTACGGGCCGGTTTTTAACATTCAAACTTGATCTATTGCGAGAGCCCTATTGGGATATAATAACCAGACCACTAGATAAAAAACTGTACCATCAGTTTAGAGTGGGTTCTTTGCCTCTGAACTCTCCCAAACAAATGGTCCACAGGGTCCTCAACCAACTGTAAAAGTTGCCCTGGTCATAATGAATCCGAGGGACATTTTCTGTTTGCTTGTCCTAGATATGCTGTACCCCGAAAGAAATGGCTAAAACCTCTGTTTCAAAAATTACCATTTAAAACATCGGCGGAAGCCATCTGGGCGCTTAAGACCAACACCTCTGAACTTATTGTTGTAAGTCTGGCAAAATATTTGGGCTGGGCCTGGCTCTTAAGGCTAAAACAAATGTTATAGCTCCCTGGGCCACCCATACTGTCTCGTAACTTGATAGAATATGTATCAGTTTAAATCACTTGTTATTAGTACTTTCCATCTGCATCCCTTGCATATCCGGCAAGAAAGGGCTCACTGATGATGAATACGAATTGAAATGCTTCTTTTTTTTTAACTTCAATCAGGTTTTTCATTAATTGATATTTAATACTTTTTTATACATTCTCCTTTTTGGTCTGTTCCAAATGTGTTTTGTATCTGCTTTTTTTTTTTTTAATGGTTGTTTTTTTTCTCTGTATTTTAATGTGTCTTTTATGATTTGTCAAAAAAATCGAAATAAAGACTTGAAACCTGAACCTGATGAACGAGGATCATACCCGCCACTTAAGATTGATATACAACGGAGAACTAAATCATTGTTCGTGGCATTCAGAATTATACAGAAATCCTTAGGAGGGCAGAGTTATGGTCCATTATTGAAAGTACTATCAGCAAAGCTTTTACCAAACTTAACATATGGAAGTGAAGCATTGTGTGGAATTATTCAATCCTAATCAACAATGCAATCACGAAAATCTATAAAGCCCTCTTTCTACTCCCACACAATGCATC
Source organism: Lissotriton helveticus (assembly GCF_964261635.1). Classification (NCBI taxonomy): domain Eukaryota; kingdom Metazoa; phylum Chordata; class Amphibia; order Caudata; family Salamandridae; genus Lissotriton; species Lissotriton helveticus. The sequence continues at coordinate 679,087,299 of NC_136073.1, read as the reverse complement.
ACCTGCGCAGATACGAATGGAATTTGGGATAAATAATCAGGTACTTGCGCAAAAAGGACAATTCATCAAAGTGTGGAAAAGGATAAAAATGGACACTGTAAATCAACTGTCCAAACTATTGTGGCAGGAAATAAACTTCAACTCAAAAGCCCAGGCGTGGAAATATCTATTTACATCATTAGAGGAATATTCAGCAAACTCAGTCTGGGAATTTCCAATTACCCTGAATTCTTTTTAAAAAGTCATTAATAGTACAACAAAGCATTTATCACTACTCCAGGATAAAGATACCTTCTCAAAAAGAAAACATGCATGGCCTCTCTTGAATGGCTATACCAAAGTAAAACTGCAACCGTACCTCGAAATTCTTTGGGCTGTGAAATTTAAACACATTTTCATAAAAGCTCGCTTTGGAGCATTTCCGGGCTCATGTCATCTAATGCCATGGTTGAGAACAGAGGGTCTAAGGACTTGTAACCTATGCAAACTTGGCGAAGAGAATATTATGCACCTCCTGTGTGTTTGTCCAGATTTGAAAGTTGAAAGAATATTTATTCTAAAGAGACATTTTAATGTTCGCGGAATAAGGAGTTGTAGACAAGCACTGATAAGATGCCTCCATACGGACGATATCATTTTAAGCTCTGCTTTTGTAAGGTTTTTAATGCAATTGAGAATTAAGTTAGAACATCAAAAATTGAAAGAATGTAATTTAGGAAGTATATAACTTGTAAATAGCGTAACAAATTGAAAGATTATTATTTATATAGAACTGATTTTACAATTGATTTTATAATCAAGAATTACTGCATATATATTGTAAGGTTTTAATTAATCAAACAAAGTTTTCTATTCTATGTTTTCCTCATCATGTCAAAGGTATCTGGGCTCAGCATGTCGTGCCGGTGTCCTAAAGCAACAACACTTCATTATTAGATGTAAATCAATTTGCTATCGGATTTTTTTGTTTGTTAATGGAGTACGACGTAGCAACCTTATTGGTGGGTAGAGGAAGTATCATTTTGGCTTTAAACTGCAATGAAATAATGCATTCGCATAAAAACACGCATATAATAAAAAATAAACCTGTGAAAAAAAGCATGTACTAACTAGCAGGCTTCAGCATAGCGGGTGCTTCACAGTACCCTGCAGTCAAGAGACGCAGGCACTCCCTGCGACCACAATGTATAAATTATACGACTTGCCCGCTGAGGACAACAGCTCTGTCGTTCGGTAATCAAGATTTCTTGAAGCAACTGTTCAGAAAACACTTCTATTTGAAATAATTACAGGGGGGAAAAAATCATTTACGAACAGCCTGGGGGAAATCCGGGTTGTTGTTACTGTACAAAATGATAGTTTATGACATTTTGTAACTAGCAAGCATCTAATCACCAAGAAGAAGCAGAACCCATATTAACTGTATATGCAGAACCTTAGTAATGGCGAGTTTTAACCCTTGCAACGAAATCAGAGGCCGCACATATTGATCAAACTTTCGGCGTGAAAAGGTCACTTTACTATTTTGCGTACCCACAAATTAATTGGATGCTAAGGCCCTGGAAAGATTTACAACCACTTTCCATTGAAATCAATGGAAACTCCATGACGAGTTACCCTTGTCATTAGCATCCAAGGGGTTAAGTAACTTTTACACGAAGTACTGTGCATAACAACAAGCAGCATATATACATTTATCTACATTTGGGCGTCGTAAATCATGTTTATTGTTTTATTTGTGTAAAGCACGCTGTAATAATACTCCACTGTGTGCCTGGCTGCAGTTTTTCATGTTAGGAACGAGATCGTGGCATACAGCTCACTCAACCAAGGGGAACCACAAATACATGTTTTATGAAAAACTATTGATAATTGAGAGTTCCACCTCAGTAAACGGAATAGGGGAGAAACTAGCTCAGTTTGCCTGGGTACTGGCAATTCAACACAATAGAGAGGATCCTATCATTTTTAGGTCTCGCGCCTCGGTGCAGTGCGTAGCACGAGACATTTAGTAGATGAAAAACGGGGTTTGAGTAGCTGACCAAGGAATGGCACATGCTTGTGTGTGCTTTTCCTTTTGTGTGACGTGATTGGCCTTTGCGTGCGTCTTTTTATAAAAGACTGCACGCAATTGGCCAAAGGCGGGCGCATAGCTCTGCCCACGGCCTATTGGTGTCTATTACGCGCACCAAAGGCCATGTGGTTTCAATTATCGTTCCCAGGAACAGGCGCAATAATCGAAACCACATGACTCGCTGTGGCGTGCGCACCACTCGCGGTCTTTTTTTTGGGATCCATTTTACAGGAAGCAAGTAAATGAAAGAAGCCATGTTTTGTTCGGCGCCACTTTCACCCGGCTTGTTTTTAATTTGTGCGGTTGGTTAAGAGATCCTGAGCTGAAAACGAGGTTCTATGCACTAAAGGGATGCTGGCGAAGTAAAAGGTCAGGTCATCAAAGGTTGCCATAAATGTCAGGCTTTTACAATGTGTGTATGGGGAGGAGGAGGGGGGGAGGGGTGGATAGAGCCTGCAGTGGTACCTCTCAGTGAAAAGTAAAGATCTCTTACTGACCCCTTCAAAGCAATGTGCACTTATGGACAAAAATGAATTGTTATTGAGAACGTTCCCGTTTTCATGGGAATGATCAGCGAAATTAGTTTGCATTATTTGCCCTCTGGAAATACAAATGCTCATACCTGTAGACCAATATGTTGCCACTGGACACAGTAACAAAATTTCTAAGCAACCAACCAATACGGCAGCCTCTAACAGCACCCCGGTTCTCCTTGCAGTGCCTCCCATACAGAGGATCGCTTTCTCAGCGGGACTTGGAGCAGGCCGAGGGCCCCCATTTAATCCGACTACTTTTGGAATGGGGGAGGGGCATAATTTACCATTAAACCACACCATCTACCCCCCACCCCCCACAGGCATTGCAACGCAGTATTTCCTTTGAGCCGCCAAGGTAAGATCTCACAAAGGGCCACCATTCGAAACACCTTCAACACACTGCATCCCCCAGCTGAGCCTATTCTGACCAGATGTCTTTTAGGGACACCAAGCAAGCAGCATACATCGCCGTCAGACAGATTCCCGATGCAGTCCATTGAAGCACCAACATTACCACATACCCATGCAACGCTCCAGTGACACCCTATCTCCCTCTCCTACCGCCTGTTCCCAGCACTCGCGCATACCTGACTGGCTATCTGTAATAAATTCCACTCCATGCCTCTTTCTTTAACAGCCCAACACTTCCCATCTCTTGGTCTCACTATTTTTCTCTTCCTCGTTTCTTCCTTTCTTGCTCTGGGTCAAAGTCTGATGGTGAAGTCCTGGCCCCCCAAAAAAGCATTTGCGATTCAATAGGTCTCGCATTTACGCGAGTTTAAGCTATTGCCATTGTATATGACAATGCCTTTTTATTTATGTTTTAAAAAACAAAACCATTTTCAATGTCAATAGCTCAAACTCGTTTACATTTCGATCTCCGATACCAACAACTTCAAACTTTGCTAATGCGAGACCTATTGCATTGCAAATGCTCGTTAACCAAGGTGGTACCCAAAGTACACAGGTTGAGAAAAACGACATCGCCTGTTCATTTGGAATGGAAAACCATAAATATTTAATAACAATAGTAAGTTAGGCCTAGACTTGAAAAAATATTGGAAATCCCACATTCCAGTGCATGACAGTTTTTGAAGCATGAGGCTAAGATGTGAAAATATTATCGCTATTCCATGACAATGGGGTGAAAGTAGGTTAGCCTGGGGGAAATTTAAATGACACCATTTAATTTGCTTAATTTTGAGAACTACATGTTATGCTTAAATGAAATTCCAGAGATTACGTCCCTTTGCATAAGTATGTGCCACTCGTGGTAAAAAAATGTCATTGATTGAACAGAAACATAATATAACAATAGTGGCTGTTATTCACGGGGCTTTTATTTAATGCGAACTCGCATCAAATGAGACAGACGCATTTCGCACTAAAACAGAGCACGAAACTACAGATTTGCATTGTGCGTAGTTTTGTACACTTACAAGAAAGCAAATTATGCAAACGCCCCTAAAACAGATGTGCTTTGCTTGCTGTGGAACCTCAGAACATGGGATATAATCTCACGTTATAACTATACTGGTCACTGTAGGGTTGCAGACAAACTAGATCTATCTTCTGCGGTCTCAGTGCAGGGGGGGGGGGGGGGGGGGGACACAAAATGTTACACGTGCGTTTAATTTAATTATCTGTAGTGATCTAATGTACTTCCAGGTTACTTTGCGCAGCGTTTCCTGGCAAAAACACAAAGAGAAACCGGCATGAATTCTGAAGCCACAGGGCTCAGGTCACTGGTTCAAATACTTCAACATGTTGCTACTTCTCCAGCCACCCATTCCAACAGATCAGACATTTTTGCCATTTCGGGTTCACAACGAACAGCTTACTTTATTTCACTAGTATGAGAATAACTGTCAACAGAACCAGTTAAGGTAATTAGCAAACCATACAAATCAATTGTTAGTTTATCGAAAGGGTACCAAAAAAGACACAATAACAGTCTTAACCTAGCGGATCACTACATAAAATCCTGTCAAAAGGGTCAGCCGTGAAACACTATTTGCTTTAAAAAGAATTGTAAATACGATGCCAACAGGCAGACTACACGAAACAAATGGGCAAACCTGTTACACGGGTTTGTCATGGGGCTGAGCTAAATTTTGTATTTTTAAATTAAAATTCATTGCTGTTTATATTAGACTAGTGTTGAGTAAAGACTGACTGAAGGGTGCAGAGCACTTCAAGCAAACAAACACGGGTTTCACTCTACTTTAACAAACATCACACCAATAAGGCGAATGCAGAAATTTCAATAACAGAAGTGCATGGAAAAAAAAACTATATCTGTGCAGCATTGATTTTTATGTGTATCGATTTACAGATCACTTACAGAACATACGTGTAAAATACTAGATTCCTGGGGGTCAGCAAACGAAAAGGCTGAACACTAAAGGTTGCATTGCCGCTACCAGTACAAAGATCTCAACAATAATGAATACTTCGATCTTTGAGACACTGCTGTCCAAACTTGAAACTAGAACAATTCAGTTTTCTTACAGAACACGCATCTGTTTAATTTTCTATTAACATATCACACGTTTAAAAACCAAATGAAAGCGCGCAAGAATGTCCATTTGCTCCACCACCATCAGGCGGCCTAGATTGATTGATTTTCGAGACCTGCTTAACACACTAGGGTAGCAGAACCAGTTTAATACACAAGAAAGTTTGGTTACATATAGCACAGCAGGTGAAAGCATCGTTACTGCAATATATATAGTGTACAGATTTTTCGGCAGCACTGCTTAAAGTGGGTACTAGGGATGTTACAAACCATTAACCCCTTCGGCGCTCATGACGAGCTGAGCTCGTCATGAGTCGTGCCGCTCGCACGCTGATGACGAGCTCAGCTCGTCATGTAACGCGGCTTTTTTAAAAAAGCCGCGTAGCGCAAAAATAGCCGCCGCACGCATGCGGTTAAGCAATGGACTTAGGGCACGAGAGGATAGATACTCTGTGCACTTTGGGGACACTTCTGAGTGAGCAACGCATGGTTAACTCCCAAGACAGCAGGAAGCAAGTTTCAATGAGCGTCTCATGGCTAACTCCCAAGACAGCAGGAAGCAAGTTTCAATGAAGAGATCCAATCTTTTAAAAGTTTTGGGAATACGGAAATTGGTTACAGTTGGAAGAACGGAGGTTTTAATTGGACATGGACAATATGCGACCTGGGTCTCGGTGGGTGCGATTTCATTTAGATATATGTGAGTGGTGGCAAGAAAAATCTTGAAAACTAGCATCAACTGTTTTAAACATGTTCAACTAGCAAGCAAACCGTATAAATTGTGTTGCTATGGAGAGGTATGTGTGGGGAATCTGACAATGAATGGTATGGTTGGCAAATTTGTCGACTTTGACACACTGGGGAGATGGGTAATGGGGGGGGGAGCCAAGACTATGAGCAGGGATGTACCCCAGTCCGTGAGATTCACAGTGTGAACCTCAATTTTCTCAACTAAAAAAAGCAGCTGCCCAAAGGTTGAATGTGTGAGGTGGGCAGGGAGAATGAAACCACCAAGACTAAGAGCAGGGGCATAGCTTAGTCGCTGAGATTTGGGGATGTGAATCTCAATTTTTCCAACTAAAAAAGCAGTGCCCCACGGGGTGAATGTGTGAGGTGACCAATGTTCGAAATGGGCTCTTCCCATGAGAAGAAGGTTCAGTACTAGTTTCCATTTGGTGTGCCCTCTGGGGCTAATTTAGAGGCAGGCGGACAAGTACTCTGTTGCAATGGCGACTAAGTGCCCCGTCACCAAACTCAAGATCCTCCTGCCCGATTTGAGTCGGGCGGGCCACAAGTTTTAGGCTGACGGAGTAAAATTTACTCTGGTAATGTAAAACGTCCTTTGACGGCCCAACGGAGTAGGTGCCATCATTAGAATGCCTATTTGACATGAAAAGTCAGGTGGCTTTTTCTTATTTTTACTGGCCGTCACCGACAGGTATATCCTGCGGGTGTGGGACAGTGAAAATAGAAAAATTACCTCACTCTACAGGAGAAAAGTAGCGTGGGGTTCACTGCTGCGTTGTGCCACCTGAAAATAGCAGAACTGCACCATGTCAGCAAGGAAATAGGGCAATTCTGCTTGCTTCATGCACTGGCGCACTTTGGGTTGCGTGGCAACAACACAGGAACCCTTCAGCCATAGGGCAAGTGTATGAGTTATGGTCAGGATAGTTTTTGTACAGGAAGGCCTACCTTAATGCACACAAACTATAGTTGGAAGCTTTTTTCCTCTTTGTATGTGTACAGTATAATACAACACACTTGCAAAGAGAAAATAGCAATGACAATTAAAATGGCAAACACCATTCTGGGACAAACCCATTTTACAACTGTTTGCAAATATGGGTTTGCATCAAAACACATGGGTTGATGCATGTGAACGCCAATGCACCACCCATGGAACATCTATCTACCTGATGCAAAGTAATGCCCAATGCACCGCAATGCATTACTTTTTAGCACAACGTCACACAAATTAACATTTGAGTGGCATTGTAAATATTAAATACAATTTCTCGTTGGGCTATGTAAAAAAAAGTGAAAATTCCATCACAAAATCTTACCAAATATGGGCCTACATATTTTTGAGTTTCTAACCCCCAAAAAATGAACACTATACAATAAATACAATATATATTATACAATAAAAATACATATTATACCTCTATACAATAAAAACGACACAGACAGCAGACCCGACTGAGTGCCGCCCACACACATCTTGTTAAATTACAATATTGGTGTTGTCAATCTCATCTACCAACTGGCCTTGGGGACACCCTTTCTCTCCTAGGTTACCCAACCATGGCACAGTTCATCAGCTGAGTAATAGCAGAACCGTTATATTTAACAACGCCCAAAAGCATTAAGCATCTCAAATTGTCAAAGGCTACAAAATAAGAGATTAACTTATGGTAGGAAGGGCGAATAGTTAGAATGTTCAATATCAAGCCACTGATATGGTGCAGGTGTACTAGGGGTTTTTGCGTTTGTGAGTTCTGCGACTTTGAAAAACCCAGGGTTTGTGACAGCAAATCCCTTTTCAGGTCAAGCCTAGAATAAGCACGCATGCACTGCTCTCCGCGGCATGCTGTATTCGGTATGAGTTGTTTGGCCACACCCACCACTTGCAATTGGTTACTTCTTGTGACTTTTTAACTGCTTCTCTTTTGTGTGGTGAATTTTGCCACGTCCCTCCTTTTGGTGGGTTTGTCACACCCATGGCGACTGGCCCGCTTACATGGGTCATTTCGCTTCAGGCATTTCATACTAGTGGCACACTTTTTTTAACATGCGTTTTGGGACAGAACACAAGGGCTCGTGCTTGAATGCTCTGCCTTCCTGTTTGGGCACAGAGTTCCCAAAGAGACAGGTACTGCCCCTCTCACCCATTACACACCTTGCACTCCACCAACACACCATCCATCCACAGTGGCTCAGCTTGTCGGCACTCTGTTGTGATCCCCAAAACCGCAATCTTTCTCGTCATTCAGCTGTGAAGTCTCTGCGCACGTGTTCCGTCCAAAACCACACTTTTACACTAAGCAGTGTTGCTTGTTTTAGCGTGGTACGATGACAGACTGAGTTAGCCTTGTGGCAATTCTTGTTTTAAAGGACACTGCACTGAGTAAGGGGAAAAGTGCCCGAGACAACTTCGACAGAATGAAGATCACAAAAACATTTGCACATTGACCACATCTCGAGGCTGCAGGTGTTCTGGAACTTATCAGGTTTTAAGAGCACTCCCTCTGCTGGTAATACAAACTGTGAGATGTGCCTCTCTCGCGTTGCCTGGCACCGAGCTCGCCCTCCCAGTCACGCCATATAAATGACATACAGGGGCAGTCATTGAGTTAGCATGGAGCTGCAGGACCTGCGCGGTTCACAGCTGCACCTATCTTGGGCTGGTGAGGTGACAGACTACCTTGGCTAGTGACATGGCAGGCCACCTAGAAATGGCCTGTACTGTCCCTTCACCCTAAACCCAGCTGGTGGAAACTGTAGCACCGTTATCAGGCACGGTTCAGGCTCCATGTGACTACAATCAAAAGGTGCGATTCGTTCGCTTTGGTTTGTTGCACGGATGCACTCAGCTGGCCTTTTCAGGCTCCACTCTTGCTGGAATATCGAACCCATGGACTGCAGAGGCCACCCATAAAAATGTACGGCCAAGTGATTTACTGTACTAGCAGATGTTTCAGTAAAACATCTAGGACAGCACAGCATATGTGCATTTAACAATATTTGTATCTGCTAAAGACAATTTATTTCGTTATGTATTTATTATTGCTGCAGTCTTTCTACTACGCTGAGTTAGCCAAAGGGCTTTACATAAACAACAGAGTACATTCCAGAGCTGAAATGTTCATTCATATGTACCTTTTAGTAAATAATATACAATTTGCAGTGCATTTGCATACCCCTATTATGTTTTCAAGTTAAAAATGCTTAAACCAACCCTCACCCTTCGATGACTATGCTGCAGTTTTTCGACAGTTTTAACCAGGGCGTTAAAAGATAAAGGACAGAAATATGTTGCTTGCTTTCTCCTCAGTTGGTGTCTTCAAGTTGCAATGTGTTTTTAGCATGCATGATGTGACGTGCTGAGCCTTACTCCTAAACTACGCTCCACTTGCAGGATCAGAACACAAATAAAAGACATAGCCATTTACAATGCCAACAGCTAAAACCCTCGCAAATGCGAGACCTATTGCATTGCAAACACTTGTTTTATCTCCTATCGCCATATGGTGATTCTGAATAGTTTCTCCAATTTGCAAAACAGGGTTTCAACACCCATACCAAATAACAATTTAAAAGGGGAATGTTTTGGGCGTTAATGCAAAATTGTGACTTAGTGAACAATCAACCAATGGGTGGCAATTCTGGTCACATCCAGTTGCTCGGTTACAGTTGCACATGTTGGGCTAGTAAATGATTCAGAAAGAGGGTCCCTTTTGGACTCTTCTCCATTGATAATCAGGGAAGCAAATTTGCAGAGTGGGCACTTGTGCTTTACAGAAAGCTGGCTGCTTTAAAAACAACAACAAAAACAAAACCACAGGGATGGTGGCTTACTGTCTCTTGGAGGCCACCATCTTTGTGTTTGTAGAATATGTATTAGGGAGTTCTTTCAGTAATTGACAGATTCCCCATTTGGCAAACTGACCTATCCGCATTTTTTGCGAATCCAATCTAAGCACATCAAGCCTCAAATAAGTATCTTCTATGCTTAAATGCACCTCCCCAAACAGTTTGAAACTATGCTGATAGTGTGCTGAGCACTGGAGGAAAACTCTGCTTTAGATCACCAAATGCATACACAATGCCCTACGCAGCTACCCATTTTCAATTACAAGAACTTATCTTTATACTATTGTGTATTTGTTTGCAAAAACGAAGTGCCAAAGATAGTAAACGACAAAGGATGAGTTGTTGAGAGAGAACTTATAAAACCACCCCTACTGCAACAAGTTCTCACTGTGGAGTGATCAGGACAACCGACATCTAGCCAACGCCATACGCTATTAGCGTACATAAAACTATTTCCATGAACAAAGTTCTCAAAAAAATCCTCATTGACGTATAAGCATCCATAATGAACAGCACCCTCCCAATTAATACTTTCACTGGTAAATGGTCAACCGGCATGGGTGTTATGTGTCCCTTTTGTACCACCCAACCAGAAAGCTTAGCTCACATTTTGTTTATATGCCCTGTGTACAAATCTCCGCGCCACAGATGGCTAAGGCCAATCTGCATCCAGATGGGCATCAAAAAAGGAACAGAGGCACTAAGGATTCTTAAAACGGATTGTTCTGAAAACTTAATAATTGCTGTGTCTAAATTCCTTAACTGGATGTGGGCAATTCGAAGGAAAAAATTTAAATCAGTTGTTGCCCGAATTGATTAAATGTTCTTTTTGTTTTACCTATGACTTTTTATTATGATTAATGAATTGTAAATAAGGTTTTAGATTAATCTGTTTTTCTTTTTTAAATATTTATGATCTTAAACTAATTTTTAAATGATAGGAAGGGAACAACCAGAAGACAGAATTAGTCAGTAGGACCATTGTGAATGCCCCCTCTATTTTGCACAATTGTTAATGAATTACTCTTGCTTATTGTATTACCATGGTACTGTTGATGTTTTTTTATTCATTTTTAACATGTTTGTCTTTTGTGACATGATGTCGAAATAAAGACTTATTTGAATTGAACAGCAAAGTCATGCTATCAATCTTACAGCCAGGGTACAGTTATATTTGCAAAGTGTTTTGCATATTAAGCTCTACTCGCCAAACCTTGTTCCTAGGACCAAGCCAGCCGGAGTAGCTTCAATAAGTCAGTGTGCATTTTGCAATAATAGTGTATGTTACGTACGTCAAATCTTCCAAAGCCCAGCCAATAACGTTGCACTCCATACGGTTTATGAATACATAAAAAATATACAAACCAGGGTACAAGTCCTAAAAAAATAAATTAAAAAAAAAAAAGAGTTGGGGGCACTGACCAATTTAGGCAGTATGCAAGTGACATCATGACACATGCCATCAAAGCACATGACGCGTGACATTCCATGCGGCCTCACTGGAAGTGACATCACAAGAAGCGACATCAGATACAAACATCTCACACATGTTTATCAGGCACATCATGAGTACAGTGTTAACAAATGAGATTTGGAGTCGAGGTCATGCCAAAAAAATGGCCCAATCCCGACGCAAAACCTGGACCTCGACTAATACTTTTTTTTTTTAAAACCTGTCAAAGAAATTGGCAACAAGGAAAGCATGGTAGTAGAAGTTCTGCTTAATTGGTAGCAAAGACTGCATTTAAAAATATGTCATGGGGTTAACATATCTGCTGGAGAGGTGCCCAGCAAATCTCGGGGAATAATAATAATAATTAGATAATTTAGGAGATTAACACATTTGTTGGAGGGTTCTGTGAAGTCCCAAAGTTGAATCGAAGAAGTACAGAAGATTAAGTTGTCTCTTGCAAAACAATCACCCACTGTTCGGGGGCGGGGGGGCGATTGTTGAACCTCTATTTAGGTGCTACCTTCTTCAGGTTTGTTATTCATGATATCGCAACACACATGGTGAGCTAGTGATCTGATATGTCCAGGTTATAACATGTGCAAACTGAAATTGCAATAAAATATGTTTTTAAAAAAATGTTGTTTCCTGCAAAGAATATCATGTAACATGCAAATCACAGATTTTTATTTTATGTAGATAGGTAAGTGGATTACTGCTTTGAACACAGATATCCTTTTGTTACTTGCAATTAAGTTGTAATCCTTCTGGTACACCACAGTGAGCTAGGAAGAGTATTTGACTCCTACACTTAGTAACCCTGACTCATGTAATGCACTATGAACATTTATTTACCCACTTCCATGATTTATTTGGAATGGAAAATATGTATTTTATGTAAAGCGCTCTAACACTCAACATTGGGATGAGCTGCACTATAAAAGAAATAAAATTGTGCTATTTAAATTGTTATTTGTCTAAATACTGAGACAGACCAACCCATCTATCATTCTTACAGTGCATGCATATACAACAAAGTAAAATGCATGCATCTCTTAAGTACCTGTGAAAAGATAACCTGTGTGCTTTTGTTTCCTCACCAGGGCATTTGCGAGTTTGCAGAGCGCCTACAGCCCTATACTGGATCAAAAGGAGGCCTGATTGCCCCTTAACTTCGGTCTTTATCTGTGCCCAGCTGGAGGTGAAAAAAATCCCCTCCTGCCTCAACGTTGCTGTTGGGAATGGAAGGCAGACATGGTGCAGGAGCTGCTAAACGTGTCCGGGTGCTTGAGAATTACACTGGGACAAGTTCAACAAATGTCTGTGGGTCCCAACTTCTTAGCAGGGTGGACAGAGTTCACCCTGTGCAAATAGTGGGGAGAAGGCTGTGTACCCCCCCACTCAAACCATAAGACAGGAAGTCCCACGCACCCCAGCCCTCTGAAGGCACTTGCCACACCCCACGTTTCAATCAATGAGCATTACACTCGCACCCTCAAGCTCAGATTAACTCTCGAGGAGCCTAACGAGGACAAGGAGACCATTCAGCTTTGTTAAATTTCATTTTATGGTCACAACCGTTCCGACGCTTAAAATGTTAGCTCGACTGACAACACTAGCGCGAAAAGATACCTTCCTTTACTTCTCCAAGCATTTGCCTCCTACCTACGACTTGCCGTCTGACAACGCTACCATGCCCCTTTGACAACTTAGACTACACCCAGCCAGAGTGATCCCGGTTACAACTTGACAAGCACTAACAAGGGTAAAATAGGGGGTAGTCCCCAATACATCTTTGAACGTCAACTGTCCTGTCTCTTACTGAAACACACGCATAACCGGGATATTCAGATCTCTATTAATGCACGCACTCTCACCTCTCGCACGTCTTGTAGGCACTCGAGCACGGCAAGGTTGTTGTTCCACGTCTTCCTTGGGCAGACACGGCTCACGTCCTCCCGGCAGGCCTCATCATCAGACAGCTTCCATCCGCCCGGCCCACGCCTCACGGGGGACACGACGACTTGCGGCTGCTGTGGCTGTGGGGCCGCCGCGCCCCCGGCTTTCGGGACATCTACAGCTATGCCCTGCCCACGTACCGCCAAAGCAAACATCCCGCATAACAGCAGCAGCGCCCACAGCTCCATCCCACGTCCACAAGCCGACATCTTGGAACCAGCCACTGACGTTGCGTAGAGGAGGAGGCGGCGGCATGGGTGACGTAGTTAGCATTTAAGAGTGCACAGTGACGTATACGGAAGAAAAAGATACTCAGCGGCACAGCGACTTCGAGTTAGTGTGACTGGCGGCCATACTGCAGTGTATTCGCCCTTGGACAATTTGAGAGCGAAAAACAAAGACACCATCAATACTCCTAAATCTTTGAGTTTAGGTTTTAATTTGTACTTGCAGCACGACTCTTATATGTTCATAATGCCGTGGTTGCACCCACATTTCAATCCTTATGGTATGTGTGGTCACTGTCACCGAAATAGAAAATTGTAGAAAACGCAACGGGGTCGCCATATTGGAACGAATCATGTGCCTCACATGTGATATTTAAAAGGATTATCTGTTACTGCCGGAGCGTACCGAAAGCACTGCAACTCAAAAAGGAGAGACAAAGAGAAGTAGCTGGTAAATACGGTTGCCTTACTGTCTAGACGAATTCCAGTACGATTTATCATTGATGTGCCATGCTTAGTCTCCTGTGATTCCTGGAAAGAGAGGCAGGGTTGTAATGTTTCTTATAATGACCACAAGCAACAAGTATCTGGTGTAACTGCGTTTATTCTTATTATAACAAAGTCTGTCCGAGGAGCGCCGGCCGGCGCTGTTATCTGTCCCGTTCTCAGCGCGCCAGTGGGATGCGCGCGCATCCCGCCAATATGGCGGCCGCACGTCACGTCTACGTGACGTGCATGAACTAGACCGCTACATATCTCCCCCTTTTACTGAACTTTAAATAGTCACTTACGATCACTGTCCAACTCAAAGTCTCGGAATCTGGAAGGCCTCACCACCTGCCTTCCGCTCCTAGTAACCCTGACGGGGTTCCCCAGAGTCCCGTGGTGCTGCATACCGACTCCTTCCATTTCTTCATTCGCCACTCCCTCATCGTTTGCTCTTCTCTCTGGCCGGTCCACCTCAGCCCCTTGACTCTCGCTCACTTCTTCACTTTCTCTCTCCTGCTCCGTACTTGCTCTATCGCCTTGCTCACTTTCTTCTTGTCGCCTTTCCATATTCAATTCGTCCACATCTTCCCCTTCCATTTCATGTTGTTCCCATCTCAAGACCTTATTGCACCGGGCCATGCGGTCCTGGGACCACACGTTTCCGTCGCTCAGCAAGGCAGCTCGATCATACACTTCTTTGACTTGCATCGGCTTGCTATACTTGCTGTCTCCTTTCTTCTGTAGAGTGGCTAGCTTTACTCTCACCCACTCTCCAATTTCCAGGCCTGTCCCTTTCACATTCCTTCGTTTGTTGTAGTGGTTGGTGTAGATTGTCTGTGCTTTTTCCAGATTGGCCTGTACCACTGCAGGGGACCATTCGCTGGTGATGACCTTTTCCTTCCAGATCCTGTTGTCATGCGTGAAAGGTTCTCGCCCCCTCAATATTTGAAATGGGCTGTAGCCCGTGCCGGTGGGAGTTATTCTGTAGGCCCACACCATGTTCTCTAGCGCGTTCTCCCAGTTCTGTTCGCTGGATATGGCGGCTTGTATGGCTCCCATCACTACCCTATTGAATCGCTCCACCAGGCCATTACCGGCTGGATGGTAGATTGCTGTATGTTTAATAGTGATGCCATTTCTTTGCATAAACTTGTTCCACTTTTCCGACTTGAACTGGGGGCCATTGTCACTCAGGATGGATTTGGGGATCCCTTCCCTTGTGAAGGTCTCTGACAGAAACTTTAGGATGTTCTCTGTGTCCATGGACTCATCCACTTTCAACTCCGGCCACTTGGAATATCGATCCATGAGTACGCACACATATTTCTGTGTGCCCTGGTCATCTAGGACGGGTCCCAAGATGTCTACCGATAGTTCTTCCCACGGATTTAAGGGGGTCGTGAACTTCCCTAGCGCTGGTCTTAAAGGTTTTAGGGTCTTGTCTGCTCCTTGACATTGTGGACATTCCCTGACGTGCCTCTCGGCTCTCATGTCCATGCCTGGCCACCAGTAGTTTTGTTTAGCTCTTGCCTTGAGTTTCCCTATGCCCAGGTGGCCCTCATGTAGCAAGTCCAAGAGTTTGGTGGTGATGTTCCTTGGGAGGATCACCTTGTCTCCTCTGTAAATGAATACCCCTTTGTCTCCTACCGACAGTTCTTCTCGCACTTCGTAGTATGGCCTGAGACTCACCCTCACATTTCTTTTGTCTGGCCATCCTTGGACAATGTGCATCTTTACTTCCTTCATGTCGGTGTCTTCCTCGTATGCCTCTGCCCATTCCTGTTGGCTGATTAACTTCTCCTGATCTTCTATGAGAGCTACCAACTCTCCACTGTCTGCAGGGTCTTCTTCTCCTAGCTCCATGGCGGCTGCTCTGCTCAGATAATCCGCTACTCGGTTCCGGTTCCCAGGAATGTACTCCACATCATACCTGAACTCAAGTAACTTCAGAGACATTTTGGATATCCTGGGTGTGGCACTGGCGTGTCCGCTCGATGTTAGTACCTTTACCAACGGCTTGTGGTCTGTTTTGAGAAGGAATCTGGTACCCCAAAGGAATTGCCGGAATCTCGTCGTGGCCCATACCACCGCCAGCATCTCCTTCTCAATCACACTGTACTTGCTCTCTGTATCCGTCAATGCTCTGGATGCAAAGCTGATTGTCTCCATTTCCCCTCTTCCTCGGTCTTGCATGAGCACCGCGCCCAAACCCTTGTCACTTGCATCAGTCGTTAGCACGGTAGTGCCTTGTGGGTCGTAACCTTTGAGAGGTACAGCTCCTGTGACGTCCTTCTTGATGGTTTCGAACTCTGCTTGTGCTTCCGGAGTCCACTGGAACGGAGTGCTTTCCCTGGTCAGCAGCCTCATGTTGTGGGTCTTTGAGGCGAAGTGTACCACAAACTTGCTGTAGTACTCCGCCATCCCCAAAAACGACCTGACCTCTTCCTTGTTCTTGGGGGGCGGTGCTTCAGCGATGGCCTTTACATTTTCTGCCTTGGGTGTGACGCCCTGTTGTCCGATCTCATGGCCTAGGTACGTTACCGATTGCAGGCCCAATCTGCACTTCGTCCACTCTGCTGTCAGGCCTTTGTTCTCCAACGTTTGTAACACTTTTTCCAGTTTCTGATCATGGTCCTGCCTGTCACTCCCCATCACCAGGATGTCGTCCTGGAAATACTGGACTCCCTTGCAGTCTCTGAACAGTTGGTGCATCATCTTCTGAAAGACAGCAGCTGCCGAGGCCAGCCCAAACGGCATACGACAGAACTGGTAGCACCCAAACGGAGTGATGAAGGATGTGAGGCTTTTGCTGTCCGGATGAAGTGCTATTTGGTGATAGGCCGATGTCAAGTCGATAGTGGATTACCACCTCACTCCTCTGGTCTTGGCCAACATTTCCTCGATTCTGGGGAGGGGAAATTTCTCCACCACGATATTTTTATTCAGTTCTCTCAGGTCCACACAGAGCCGGACTTTCCCATTGGGCTTCATTACGACCACTAAGGGCGCCAGCCATTCTGCGCAGGTGATCGGTTCTATTATTCCCTTCTTTTCCAATTCTTGGAGTTCCATCTGGACTGCTTCTCTTACCGCAATTGGTACGTTCCTCACTTTGTGAGCTACCGGGATGGCCCCTTCCTTGAGCACGATCTTGTGTTGGAATTTCTCCATCCTTCCCACCGTGCCTCCAAACACTTTTGGATAGTTCTCCTTCCATCTGGTCAGGTCCGGCCATTCCTCTTGCTCTGTGATTAGTATTTGCTCCTTTCCTCCTGGATCCAGCTTTATTCCTAGGTCGCCCTGGTCTAGCCATCCTAGGACAGAGGGACCTCTCTCTGCAATGTACAGCTTGCACCATGCTGATCGGCCCCTAAATTCGAACAACAGGCGTCGGAACCCCACCATTGGAATGCGGTCGCCATTGTACGTGACCGGCCGAATGTCTAGTTTCTCCAACTCTGGGCCCAACTTGGGTTTGAACGCTTCTTCCCACACAGCCCGTTGGACGATGGTGAATGGAGATCCGGTGTCTGCCACCACAGTGATGGTGATGCCGCCCATTGACATGTCCAGGACAGGTTTCATTGACTTCTTCCCTTCTACGCTCAATACCTGGTCATATATGCATAAGACGGTGACCACCTCTTCCTCTGCGACCTCCTCCAGATCTTCTTCGCCTTGATCAACACATTTCACCATGCCCTTGGGTTGTTTCTTTCTACACACTTTCTCATAGTGACCTAGGATGCCACAGTGTAGGCACTTGGCTCGGAACGCTGGACATCTTCTATCACGTGCGTCGTGGGACCAGCTTCCGCATCTATGGCACGATTTCTTGCCGTCATTGCCTGTTTGCTTCCCTTGCCATCTGTTGGTTCCTCTGGCCATGGGTTCCTTGCCTCTCTGGTCCTTGCGGTGTTCTACCTCTTGTATCCGGTTCACCATGGTAGGGACGGCTACATCTTTCTTGGTTGCATCAGCGCATCGCCGTGCGAGTTCCGCCCTCTTTACGATGACCATCACGTCTTTAAGTTTGGTGTCGCCGCTCGCCCATAACTTGTCTTGAACATTTGTGCTCGTAGTGTGCATCACGATCTGATCCTTGATGAATTCATCTTCCCACAGTGCGTATTTGCACGGGGTCGCCAGCTTCCTCAAGGCCGCAACGTATTCTTCTATTGTTTCACCAGCCCGCTGTTTTCTCTGCTGGAAATTAAATCTGTCCACTGACACGCAGATGGTGGGTCGATACCGTTCATCTAGGTCTTCCACAGCATGGGCATACACGTCGTCATCGGTGTCTTCTCTCTTTTTGGGCACCAAACTCTTGTAAATCCTAAGTCCTTCCGGTCCCAGGTTCAGCAACAGGATACGTTTCTTCCTTTGTGGGGTGAATTTTTCTTCGTTTTCGTCCTCCAGGACCCCTATGAAGTTATCAATATATTCTTTCCAATCCTCCCACTTCATCAGTGGTTCACCGGGTTTCAGTAGAAATTGCACAGGGGCAATTGCATACCCCGCCGGTGCGCTCATTTTCACTTCCCTGGTGACCTTTGGGTCAGCGTCTTTGCCGGAGGGGCTGCCTGGGGTGCTGTCTTTGAGCCCTGTGCTCGTTTCTCTCTGGGGACTCTTGGTGTTGGTCCCCACGTCCTCCCCCTTGGTAGCCAGCTCTATTCCTCCCCTGCGTTGTTATTCTGGGGTGTCGTGCGTGTCCTTGCAGCTGCGGGGGGTCGCGCCGCTGCTCTGGCCTATGCGCCACCTCCGTGGCAATCTATGGCACTGCCACGCTCCTCGGATCCTCCGTACCTCCTGCGTGTCCTTCCGTGGCCTCGTGATCGGTCTCTATTGGTAGGGCGGTGCAGTGTTACTCGCCTCTGTCCGGACGGGCCCAACTGCTGTGGCTGGATTCCCACATGGAGGTCCGTTTTTTTTTTTTCCTTTATGTGGTGGTCTCCTGGGGGTGCCTCCCGACCTCGTCGCCACTGTAATGTTTCTTATAATGACCACAAGCAACAAGTATCTGGTGTAACTGCGTTTATTCTTATTATAACAAAGTCTGTCCGAGGAGCGCCGGCCGGCGCTGTTATCTGTCCCGTTCTCAGCGCGCCAGTGGGATGCGCGCGCATCCCGCCAATATGGCGGCCGCACGTCACGTCTACGTGACGTGCATGAACTAGACCGCTACAAGGGTTGCCTCTTGATATTTTAAATGCTAACCTTTGTGTATGTAATTTGAACGTTACATAGTCAAACTACATTTGATAGTTATTAAGATACGAAGCTTCAGGTAAGTTCAATAAAGTTTATTTCATAGCAGCAGGACACTGCATCAACTGCCTTTCAACTTCAACCATCCGGCTGTCAATCCCACATTCCCCCTCTCATTCTAGATTCATTCTCCTTGCTCCCGTACCGTGAATATTATCATTATATCCCAACACATCTTCCTCCTTTATAAGTTCAAATTCAATATCATAGAACATTGATATATTCGTACATTTTACAACCTATACTGTAGTGGCGCAGTCTAGCGTACGCACGTCACGTACCGGCGTGACGTGCAGGCGGCCATGTTCCGGCTGCGCGCGCACAGGCGCGCAGATTAGCGCGAAAGCCCCGACCGGCAGCCCAGCGGCTCGGCGCTCTTTAGGGCAGACAAGTTAATAAATACAACGTTAATCCTCCACCTCTGCAGAGTCTTTATTTATGGTAGTACCAACATCACAATGGCGACGAGGGTGGGATTCTAGACCCGCCCACCACGAAGTACAACACGAACTGGAGCCACCGAGGGAACCAACAACCACACCGGGGCACAGAAGAGACGTGGCAGATGAGCAAGACCACAGCGCTGAAAGAGCATGAGAACTGGAGGTCGGGAAGAGCCCAGCTAGAGGAAAAAAACACAGGTACCAGCCCTAAAGAGCGTGGCAGAGCCCAGGGTCACCCAGAACAGCAGAACAAATCCACTGCAGGGACAGAACGCTACCCAGGGGCCCACAAGAGAGCGCGCCCAGCTAAACAAGTGTAATGTAGCCAATGGACAGTGCCCAGTGACCACACTGGTCAGGCACTAGGACCAGCCAGAGGGAAGGACGAGGGCGGGAGGAAAGGGAGGAGCTGGGGGACGAAAGGGCAGTTCACTGCTGACCACCATGCCTGTAAGACATGAATAAAGAAGCTCCCTATTATACCAGTTGTCCGCGTGGTCATTGAGTCACCTACGACTCTACAACTGGCGACGAGGCTAAAGACACCCTGCGCGTGTGCATAGCCACTGCAGCAACCGGCGACCGACTGGCCTGGAGCTCACCCCACGTCCGGAGGCTCGAGCGCGCTGCGTGTCCAGATAGGACAACGCCCACCGAGTGCCCACCTCGGCGGCGGAAGCGGACCAGAAGAGCGCCCACCGAGTGCCCACCTCGGCGGCGACAGCGGACCCGAAGAGCGCCCACCGAGGGCCCACCTCGGCGGCGACAGCGGACCAGAAGAACGCCCACCGAGTGCCCACCTCGGCGGCGGAAGCGTGGCAAGACCACCACACACGAGTGCCCACCTCGGCGGTGGAAAAGGAAGAAGACTGCCTCCTTACCTGTGGTGTCTCCAGCGGCGGATCCCCGGCTTCGGTGAGTGAAGACGCCGACCCAGCCAGACTCCCGGTAGAAAATCAAATGAAATCGGCCGAAATCCTGTGGTTCTGAAAATCTGGATTCATATAATAGTTCTGGACTCGAGAATTAAAACTTCGTCGAAACATGACGAATTTGGTATCAAAAGACCGAGAATGACGAGTACATCATGTACATGTATTTTCAGCCTATTCGAGTGACAATTTCACCTCGAAATCGTCACTTACATTCTGACCCCTTCATTCCCATTTATGTGTTGCCCTTTAGATAGGCCTTAATCCAGTTGAATTTAATTCCACAAGGACACGTACTCCTTAATCGACTTTTCCCTGACCTCAGTACAAGTTGGAACCATTGCCCCAGGCCGAACTCGTTAGGTCAGTTCCCTCCCAGTGGCCGAGCAAGATAGCATCTAGGCTCAACAAACCATAAAACCATTTCAGCGCGCACACCTGCCATGTCTCGCTCACATCTATCTCCACTCCTTTGCTTCACTTACTTTATGGTGGGGAGGTGCCCGTTTTTATTAGGGGTCCAGTGATATCTGATGAAATGTTGGGCCTTGCCAAATGATTTGTTGAAGGCAGCGCGAAGTGAAATATGGACATGTCATCATGACTCTGCTTTTTCTTTGTACCAAAATATGTTAACGATTTACTTTACAACCAAGAATGTTTTGCCCGAGGCCCAAAATTGTGTATAAGAAGAGAAGCCTGACTTTGCAAAGGTGTGCAGTCTCCTGAGAACATACCCGTATTGTACTTCTAGGACACTTGTTACCTTGGTTGCAGCCAATAAACGAATCTTTGACTTCACCTAGAAGACTCCGAGTTTCTGTAGGTCTGGATCAGGAAGAACCCGAGGTCTCTGGGTGTTGATTCCCTGGCACCGCTGGGTTACCGGTTCTGTGCCGGTTCTTAAAAACCCAGTACCTCAGTTGGCGCCCAACGTTTGGGGCGATTCCAGTGGTACCAGTCAGCCTGAAGATCGTGAGGAGCTTCGTGTGGAAATTCCGGAGGACGGCCAACCACCTCATCGACCCCTGCATGTCGACGTGGTCCGAAGGTTTTAGCTGCGAGGTTCCCCGCTTCTCGACGGCTACAAGGACTGCTGCCCTGGCTATCCCCCTGATTTGGACCCTTGAAGTTTTTGGTAGAGCGAAACACTGAGACGAGTCTTCTGGTGACGTCATCGATATTTCAGTTAAGTATAAGTGGAGCGTCTCCCAGTCCTTAGTTGGACTTACTTTTGGGTATCTTTGGATACAAAGTTTTGTATTGGTACTTGCAAGCACCAAAACCGAAGGACTCGTGTATTCACGAGAAATATCGTAATCAATAATCCTTTGATGTTTGGAACTAGACTAGAGAGCGAAGATGCCTAGTCTTAGACTTGGGAATTTGTTTTGTCTTGGTAGTAATAATAGGGACTCCCGATTGGAGGACTCATGTCCGGTTCCTCCAGTTGGAACTCCGACTTACGAACTGTATGTAAAACATGGGGTAGGCCCCATCACCTTCAACGAAGTATGGATTAAATACACTAGGAAAGATGGTGTTCTAAAATGGCCCCATGTAGTTTTGATTCTGAAATCTTAGACAACCTTGAAGTTAAACTCTTTAAAACGAAAGCCCGGCCGGCGATGTTTGACTCTTTCCGCTTATGGCGTAAAGAAGCCAAACAAAAAGAAATCAAATTAGCTAAGAAAAATAAGAGAGAAGGGGGACTTTCAGTAATTCAAGCTGCTGTGCAGTTTAAAGATAATGAAGAAGAGCAGTTGCACAGGCAACGTAAAATGGCAATAGATAAGTGTTATCCAGTTTTGCCGTCTCTTCAGCAAGAGGCAGCAAAAGAACGTGAAAAAGACCCATTAATGTCGCATTTACTAAATTCACCACCCCCCTATGCGCAGAATGCCACAGCACCCCCGCAACCTTTAGTTGCGTAAACTACGCCTCCTGCTCCTCAACAGCACCCACCAGCTGTTCTTCAGCTGGCTCCTACTTCTTCGGTGCAGCCTCCTCCAGGCCCATCGACCACCTCTGTTTCACCTGTGTTTTCTACGATTTTGCCTACTGTACTTTTTACGTCTCCTAATGCTCCCTCTACGATTTTACCTAGTGCCCCCTCTATTTCCCCTGATACCTCTTCTGCTATCCCTGCCCCTACCTTATCTCACCCCGTTTTTCCATCTGTTTGTCCTTCAGTTTCACCTTCCATTCGGCAGAAAATGGCCAGCACTGTTACTAACCTTCTTTTACCTCTTTTCGGGTCGCCTACTACGACCCCTAACATGGGAAGAAGACAGTTGTGAAGTCAACTACCTGATTACCAAGAGAGAGATTCTCTGAATGGTTTAGCTCGGAAATGGGTCATGGACACTGCAAAATATGATGTACAGTCTGTCATGGAAGTCTTCCATCAATGGGAAACAGCGACACAGAGATATGTTTTCGAACAGATGTGTGTTTTCCTTTGCGAGGATTTAGAAGACAATGATCAGGAATGCATCCCACGAGAAATGTGTCGTGTACGATTTAGGTTCGGAGAAGGTATGATTGTAGGTCCAGATGTGGAGAAAGCAGTTGAAATGTTGTTATCATATCGGAGTAAGGGAAGCAGTTCTGGGTCACCATCTGAATCTAATACATCCAGTAGGAAAAAGGCGCGACAATACCCTATGAGAGAAGTTCCCCCACAATGGAGGGAGGGTGACACGACTGCTGTCCCACCTATTCTGCCACACTTTCAGCGTGTATGGGTACATGTCCCATGGAAGCGAGCTGAAGTTTTAGCACTCAAACAAACATTACCAGATCCGCGTAAAAATCCTGCAGGGTACTATAAAGAGTTGTCGCAAACTGCTGGGTCATGTATAATGAATCTAGCCGATATCGATATGTTATTTGGAAATGTTGTTCCACAGCCTTTATGGGGTAAAATTCGTCATGTAGATCATGACCAGGAATTAGGTGACACATCGGCTAATATTACCGCTGCAGATGCCCGACAAGTTGGTGGTGCCAAGCCTGAGCCTTTGATAGCAGAACTCCCTGGTAAAATAGTAGATTACATGAAAACGATAATGCCTGCAATACGCGTAAATTGGGATAAGTTGTCTGCATGCAAGCAAAAGAAAGAAGAAACTGTTTCAGATTTCTTCACCAGGTTTGAAGAAACATTTGTTGACCACAGCGGTCAAGATATGACCACAGAAGGTGGTCAGAGATTATTTGTCGATAAATTTGTGCACAATCTGCTTCCAGAATTGTGTAAAAAATTAAAAGATTCAGAAAGTTCTTGGGCAGTCTCATCTTCAGCCCAGATATTGGCTACTGTACAATATTATGAGAATAGGGACAAAGATGAGAAAGATAAAGTAGAAAAGAAAACTAGAGAACTAAAAACGAAGGTTTTGCTACAGCAAGCCTATCCGCCACGTGGTGGTGGTAATCAAAATAATAATGGTCAAAATCACTACCAAAATACTTTTCAGCAGCCTCAACAGTATCAGAGAAACTCACAAAGATTCGAGTATACTCAACCCCGTGTATTTGTAGGCCCCAACCAGTGTTTATATTGCAAACAAGAGAGTCATTACAAGTATAATTGTCCTGCCCTATCACAACGTGCAAATGGAGTTTCTGGTGTAAGAGGTCGTGGCAGTCAGCAAGCACCTAGAGGTAGAGGGCGTGGAAACGCCCCACAGGACGCACGTCCCCTTCCACCACAAAACTCTATGAACAGGTTTGATCAGCAAAATAACGTATCTGACAGGACAGCTCAATACTATGTTGATGATTATTACACAGAAAATGAGCAGTGGGAGAATAATGATTGCTAGGACAGCCATTGACAAAGAGAGGGAGTTGTTTCAGTTCCAGTAGATCAGAGTGGACCTTACGTTGAGGTGATTACATCAGGTGTGTCAGAACCTTTTCTGTTGGATACTGGTGCTACAAAGAGTTCTATTATGCACTCCAAACTCCCTGGCGCACCTTTGTCTGGCGAAATGAACGTTTCTGTAGGTTTTTCTGGTGCCCCAGTTAGAAATCCGATTTCTGACCCTTTATCTCTTTCTGTTGGTCCTTGTGAATTCGAAGCACCCCTTATTCTGACAACAGGTTGTGGTGAAAATTTGCTAGGATTGGATTTCTTAAAAAGATTGTATGCGACTTTGTACTGTTCTCCTTCAGGAGTGCAACTTACTTTAGGTAAGAAAGTAGTTTCTCCCATGTATTTGTCGAGAGATGCACTTCCAGCAGAATTATCACTTCTCCCAGATATTCTTTGGGCTACTGGTCCTAATGATGTTGGTCTTTTAGAAATACCACCATATGTCGTAACATTGAAGTCCAATGTTAAAATGCCACGAATTCCTCAATACAAAATATCTAATGAGGGTGAAAAAGCTTTGCTAGCAATTGTTTACGAATTGATTGAAAAGGATGTGATTGAAGAAACACGAGGCAATGTCTGAAATAGTCCTGTTCTGCCTGTTTTAAAACGAACTGACCCTTCTCAGCCACCTGTGTACAGATTCGTGATTGATCTTCGAGAAGTGAATAAGATAGTTGTGCCACAATTCCCAGTTGTCCCCGACATTACCACATTATTGACTATGATTCCAGCTTCTGCTTCATGGTTTTCAGTGATTGACCTAAAGAATGCTTTCTTCAGCATCCCAATTGCTGAGGAGAGCAGGGACATTTTTTCCTTCAGTTTAGGAGGTCGAAGCTTCCGCTTTAAACGCGCTCCTCAAGGCTACTGTGAAAGCCCCTCAATATACAGTCAAGCTCTGAAAACTCAGCTTGACACGATTGTTTTGCCTAAAGGTGCCACTCTTGTACAGTATGTGGACGATTTGCTCATTGCTGCAGATACTAAGAAAATTTGTAAAGAGGCCACATTGACATTATTGCGTCATCTGTGTGATCTGCATCACAAGGTGTCACTTTCCAAGCTTCAATATTGCCGACAAGAAGTGACCTACTTAGGTCACCTCTTATCGAAGGAGGGAAGGAAACTGACCCCAGAAAGAATTCAGGCAATAGCGAAATTGAGTGTGCCAAGAACACAGAGAGAAGTGCGTGCTTTCTTGGGCATTACATCGTACTGTAGACAGTGGATTCCAAATTTTTCGTTATTGGCCAAACCCTTGGTGGCATTAACGTGTAAAAATACACCCAATCCCATCCCTTGGTCTGAAGAGTGTCAGAAATGTTTTCTCGAATTACGCACAGCATTATGTTCGGCTCCTGTGTTAGGTACCCCCAACTACAGTAAGCCTTTCACATTGTATGTCCACGAGAAGGAAGGCTGTGCATTGTCTGTGCTGACTCAGTTATTCGGAGATAGACAGCGGCCATGCGCCTACTTTTCTTCAACTTTGGATCCGGTAGCACAAGCATTGCCAAGTTGCTTAAGGGCCACAGCAGCAGCAGCTGTTTCTATTCGACAGTCTGCAGGTCTAGTAATGAATAATACACTAATCGTGATGGTCCCGCATGCAGTAGACACATTGTTAAATAGAACCAAGACACAGCACTTAACTAGTGCTCTACTGTCCAGTTACGAATTAACGCTGCTAGCGAGCCATGTGCACATAAAAAGGTGCAGTACTTTGAATCTAGCCACGCTGTTACCAATTGCAGAGGAATCAGATGCTTTAGAACAGCACGATTGTTTCCTCACAACAGAGGAAGAGACAAAAGGGAGAGTGGATTTATTTGACACTCCTCTTGCTGAATGTGATGGTACATTATGGGTAGATGGTTCATGCTTTAAACTCCCAAATGGTAACGTGACTACAGCATATGCTGTCACAACTTTGCACACAGTCGTTGAAACTGCGCGAATACCACATGGTTCAGCTCAAGCCGCAGAATTAGTCGCACTTACGAGAGCATGTGTGTTGTCTAAAGGAATGAGAGTGACTGTCTACACTGATAGTCAGTATGCGTTTGGAGTGGCTCACAGTTTTGGACGATTGTGGAGAGAACGTGGGTTCCTGACTTCGCATGGAGCTAAGATTCAGCATGGTCAGTTGGTGAATGAGCTTCTTGAATCACTGACCTTGCCCCTGCAAATGGCGATTGTGAAATGCAGTGCTCACAAGAAGGTGACTGATGATGTAGGTCGTGGAAATGCGTTTGCTGATGAGACCGCTAAAGAAACGGCAAAGAATGTGATGAGCCGAATGTATGTTGCAGGCCCTGAAAGATGGACTGGTGAGGTTGGAATATGTGAGGACACGATAGAAAGTGTGAAGTCCATCCAAGCTGAGGCCACAGAGAAAGAGTTGAGCACGTGGAGAGAGAGTACAGGAAGAATGGATGCAAATGGTTGTTGGGTTGAATTGACAGAGCATCAGAGATGGTTGTTACCCGATGCATATGTGCTTGCAGTGGTTACAATGGCTCATGGAATGGCTCATATCAGCGTGAAAGGGATTTGCGAGTTGTTGGCCCCAGTATGGAAGAATTCAGGGATTCCCAAGTGTGCAGAGAATGTTGTCAAGAATTGCATGGTATGTCTGAAGCACAATCCTGGTAGGGGAACCCCAACTCCAGCTGGTCATTTTGCACCTCCTACGTATCCGTTCGAGGTTTTGCAGCTAGATTTTATACATATGGAGAGGTGCAACAACTTAAAATACGTGCTCGTAGTTGTTTGTGCCTTCTCAAGATGGGTAGAAGCCTATCCCCTAAAAGACAATACTGCCTTGTCCACAGCCAAAGCCCTTGTAAAAGAGTACTTCCCCAGGTTTGGAATGCCTAGAATGGTCTGGTCTGACAATGGAAGTGAATTTGTGGGTCGTGTGATGAAGAGAGTGTCTGAAGGGCTAGGCATTAGGCAGAAGTTCCACGCTGCAAATCACCCCAATCAGCTGGATTAGTGGAATGTTACAATGGCACGCTAAAACTTAAATTGGCCAAAATCCAAGCGAGCACAGGTCTTAAATGGCCTGACGCTCTACCCTTAGCACTCCTATCCACCAGAATGACTGTGCATTCGCGAGTGAAACTCAGCCCTTACGAAATTGTCTTTGGCCGGCCAGCCAACATATGGGGAGTGCCTAGGCCCACGAAGTTCAGCGAGCTGCAACATCCTATTTTGCTTGATTACTTGTATGAATTGACGGCTAAATTGCGTGTTTTGCATCAACAGGTCCACAACACTCTGCCTCCGGTCTCTGAGACTCCAGGTCACTCCATTGTCCCTGGATCCTGGATACTCGTGCGAAACTTT
Source organism: Lissotriton helveticus (assembly GCF_964261635.1). Classification (NCBI taxonomy): domain Eukaryota; kingdom Metazoa; phylum Chordata; class Amphibia; order Caudata; family Salamandridae; genus Lissotriton; species Lissotriton helveticus. The sequence goes on along the minus strand of NC_136073.1, from coordinate 679,059,570 downwards.
CAAAGGACAAAGAACGACCAGCCCAGGTGGACCGGGCCGCACCTCGTCCTTCTTTCCACGAGGTCAGCAGTTCGAGTGGAGGGGAAGGCCAACTGGATCCACGGGGTCCATTGCAAGAGAATCCCTTCACCTCCGCCACATGACCAGTGGGTCCAGAAAGGTGCCACTGACTCAGAACTTACAACTGTGCCACGTGTCATACCTGTCAGCGATGACCGTGTAAAAGAAACTAACCCTGAATGTGAAAGCGAGAACATTTTTCAAGAGACTGTGCCACCACCAGAACAATTGAACTCTTTGGAACCTGAACTCCTGTTTCAGGACCAGACAGTGTCAACATGAATATGGGACCCCCTCTATATATGTTTTCAGGTCAGGGAAAGAGAGGAAAAACAAATATACCATATAGAAATATTCCCTCACGACCTACACAATTTTTGAATTGACAACTTCTCAGTTTTGACAAATATTATTTAACACAGGGTGACAACATTTGACTTTTTTTTGTATATATTTGTAATTTTTATTATTTTTTTATAAGTACAAAATCTCATTCATTTTTTTCTTTTCTTTTTGCTTTCAAATTATCACAATTCATTTAATATAACATACAGTATTTCATTAGAGTAAAAAACATAGCCATACCATGCAGGAAAAACCAACAAAACCTAAACAAATCTTACAAATTCCTAACGCATACTTCCTCATTCACACTACATTCACTCTTTATTCTGCGTCTGAGGGATCGCAGATTGTGATGCGAGATTTTTACGCAAGGTCGACGCGTTTCAGTGGGATTAGACCACCTTCCTCAGGACCTTTAAGCAGAATAGCCAAATATTCATGAACGAATTATAACCACTGCATGGATGGGTATCTGTAATGATAAATAACATACATTTGTATCACAAATCTACTTGGTCTGTCTCATAATTTAGTTGTACATTGCATGACCTTTATCAGTTAAGTTGTCCTGTGTAAACATCACGACTTCTAAATCAAATTTTCTATTCCAATACTTTATTTCTTACATAGGTGATCCAGAACCTAGTAAGGCAGCATGTATCACTCTCTCCCAAATTGAAAATTGTAACCATAACAGTGGTTTAAGTATAGAATAAGATAAGTGGAAAAAGAAAAGAGTTAGAATTTTTTTAAAAATTATACATTACACAAACTAGGTCTCATCTAACCTATTCATGGAAGCGAGTATTCTATGGGTGATGGCCATATCATACGGTTGTTACCACTTTGATTATTTCAATTAACATAGATGTTCTTACCCAGAGATTTTCCATAGGGTAAACCACACCTTCAGTTATAGGTTCATATCAATAAAATATGTCACTATGAAATGTTCCTGCATAGGAGAGATACAAGATTTGTATTCAAAAACTAGCTAGGAGGCATGTTCGAAACATAGGTTTGGTTGATACTCTCGCTAATTTTATTTGCTTACCAAGGACACGATTAACCTTTACATCAAACGATTATAAATACGCGGTTTGTCTGTAGCTGTAAGACCTTTGCCGGGGGATGTGGATTTCCTAGAAAAACCAATAACAGTCCTTAGTCACTGTACGTGAAAACTTCTTATGATGTCTGAGTATTAATTGGGCATGAAAGCACTACTACTGACCTTTTTTTTAAATCACTGAGAGTGCCAAAGATTCTTCTTTCATCTGTATAAAATTCGTTTTCATTCCTCAGTATTCAAATAGGGTCTTTTGTTTGATGACAGTTAGCTATAACAAAAAAGACCAAATGAGGGGAATAGAAAATCGGACAGACAATCCCTTGTGAACTATGATATGGCACAGTGTAGCTTATACGTATTGTTTTTTGTCATCTTTAAATTTACTTGCATAGGTGCCGAGAAATGTATCACAGCCAACACGATAACTCTATTATGAACTATCTCGGTGGATCCCTTATAAAGTAGCTTCTTATTTTACAGTACTCAATCCCCTACGGGTTCAGGAACTGCTACGATATTGAAATCGTCCCTTAGTTTCACTTACTTGTGTTGTGTGCAAAGCACGTCTTATCGCGTTCCTTCCGGCACCCTCGTAACGTCCCGTGGGATAGAAAACGCTATAATCGCGTCCTCCTTTTAATATTGTCTCGTTGGCGCCAAAACCATTTCTGGTCACGTGATCGTGAACATGGGCGCCATTACTGAGTGGTGTTTATACTAGTTACTTTTTATTTTATAAATGATGATACGAGGAGAGTGACTAAGCCTGCTCTATTCTTGCTAATTCCTAGAGTTAGCCCGACTTTTAAGAAGATTTGGACAGATCTTTGTATATACGCGGAAAAGATATTCAGTCTCGGTTAACATGAGCGTATCTACCGACTACCTGTTTTGATCGATCTGATAAAGTTCACCGTAATCACATGGGTATTTAAAATCCACTGTCATTATTCATGACAATATCTATAGCGGTTTCTTCAATGTGCTATTTTTGCGAGTAAAAGTGTCTTAGTGCTTTATGATATCAATATGTGTTATTGATTCATTGTTTCAGTTTAGAAGTTCCTTTAAGACTGAGACGAACCCCCACATAGAAAGTATGAACTGTACTGGGAATGACCAACCTGATATTATTTGGATGGTTCAAAACCTACTGATTATCACTTCTTAGTTATAATGGGCAGTGTAGGTCATTCTGTCACGTACCAAGAAATATTTTCATTAAGGCCCATCTTTACACTATCAAAACGGAAAATCCAGTAGCATTCTCGCTTTTTCCTCGTTCTCTCCAGTTGTTCTCCATTTCTATGACAATTTTTTTCTAGGATACACCACTTTAATTCTGACTCTTTGTGGTTCCGATCAATGCAGTGTTGCGTCAGCGGGGCTGTAATCTTGTTGGTCCTGACCGACGATTTATGTTCACTGAATCTTTGTCTAAATTCGCGTCCCGTTTCGCCTATGTATGCTAATCCGCATGGGCATACAATGTAGTAAACAATATTTTTGCTCCTACAGTTCGTGAAAGATCTTAGTGCGATGTTCATATTGTTATGTTGAAGGTTATTACCTATGATCGCCGAATCACACGCATGGCAATTACCACATTTGTGGTTGCCACGAATAATGTCTCCATTAGTCAGAGTTTTTTGTTTCTCTTGTAATTGATTTTTTTCTCTTGTATGGACCAGCCGGTCTCTTAGGTTTTTGTTGCGTCTATATGTCACTAATGGTTTCTCCAAGACAGTTTCGTTCTCAACTTCAAGAATTTTCCAATTTTTGTTAATTATATTCTTAATTTTATAATTAAGTGTGGAGTGGTTTACTACACATGTGATCTTATCTTGGGTTTTATCTCTTTTATGTTCAAGCAAGACGTCTCTGTCATAATACCTAGCCCTTTTGAAGGCTTGGCGGACAAGGCGATGGGGGTAACCCCTTTGTAGGAAGGTAGATCCCTGACTATGGTTGCCCCCAACTTTTTGCCTGGTGTTTTGCTGGTTTTCTGACTTAGTTGACCTGGGGCCCTGCTATTCAGGACCCCAGGCCTACTGCTCTCTCTGTAAAATGGATTCCATGTACCCTAGGTACATATCTAATTGGATACTGAGTCACCTTATCAGTCCCTGTACAGTGTACCTTAGGTACCCAGGGCATAGGTGTACCCAGGGCCTACCAGGGGCTGCAGCATGTATTATGCCACCCCTGGCTGGCCATCCAAATCAGACACAACTGGCTGCTTGACAGCTGGGGCAGAGTGGTGTACTCACCCTCTGCTATAGATATAGTATCCCTATATCTAAACCTATATGGACACACAGATCTCCTATCAGTCACTCCTATGGCAGGCCTTAACAATCCTGAAGGCAGAGTGCTTGGAATCGTGTGAGATGGTGCTCTGGCATGAGCTGAGCCTGTCTGCGGCTTTCGGGATCCATCCCTTAGCCGTTTCCATGATATCGCATACCATATACTCTTAAGTGCATTATAATCCTCGCGGTTATGTGCCAACTCTGGTATCGCTTTATCAAAACATGTCGAGTAAGGTGTCATACGAATTGGAATACTAACCCCTCGCCAATTCTGGCGACGGGGTTAGCATTCCACCCTTCTAGAGGGACACGACATGTATGTAACCTGTAACCCCGGTTAAAGTCAGACATAGCCTTAGCTCCACAAAATGGATGCTGCCACCGAGACACAAGTCTGCCCTCCTGCTGCTGGGAGTCCTCCCAGAGCAGGAGGCAAGGACAAAGGGTTTCCTGTCAGGGGCGGTGCCAGCACCGTCCCAGACAGGATTTTGTGTATCCTAGGTAGGCAGGGCTTTAGAGGAAGGTGACTGCAAGTGGCACCCCGGTGCTCACTGTGCATAGGCCGGCTGAAACCAGTTCCAGGGGCACTTCAGCCCCTGGCCTGGGGAAAGCCTGCCAAAGGAGAGGGGTGTAACCACCCCCCTCCTAGTCCCACCCATAGGGCAGGACTTAGTCGCGTGCCAGCCCCTTTTTGCAGGATAAAGGTAGGAACTGGCCCCCTTCCAAATTAAATCATCTTTGAATCCTGAAACTACTTTCCACGAAAGGAACTCAAGACTTATTCCCAAGATTCTCCCTTGTGACTAAGGAGTAGTCACCCTGCAGCAGCAGGCACCAACCAAGCATCGCGGTTTGTTGCCAGTCTCTCCTTCGGATCAAGACTGCTCCAGCACGACGAGAACCGGCTTCCCTGGCACCTCTGACCTCAACCTGCATCATCAGCCCAGCTGTGATCCGTGGGTGTGACGAGACCTCGAGGGACCGGCCATCTTCAGAACTGCACGACGCTTGTCCAGCACGACACCCGAGTGACCCTCGACTGAGTGCTTTGGGGTAAGAGAAGCCCCGACCCTGAGCAGCTCCAGCACCGAAGTTCAGCCCCCCTGCATCCACGAGATCTGCGTGGGGCCCTTCTGCTCTTTGCTGCCAACCGCGTTGTCCAGGTCGCTTGCCCGTTGGCTAGTGACCCCTTCACGACGCTCCACGACGACAACTACTGCTCCAGACTAGCCCTTGCTCCCCTCCAACAGAGGAGCCTCCTGGTCCACTCAAGACGCCATTTTAGGTCCACCGCGTGGGCCTTGCATTTGCCAAGACTTGTTGCCCAATCCTGGGTCCAGCGACGTCGACAGCAAGAACCTTCGTGGGACAGCTCACACCTCCATCCTGGTCGCCGACAACGCCTCCTGGTCCGAGAGACTGCAGAGCCCAGCAGCGCCCACTCACCTGACTGCGGTGACTTCGCCCGGTGCCATCCTGGTGCCCACTTAATCACTGGCTAGTGATTCAGAACTTGGTCCCCTCTGCTTTCAGGTCTTCTTCTTCCCTGATCCAGGCTTGGATCACTCCGAACTTTCTTCACTGGCCGCCTGCCAGCAACTCTTTCTTCAGGCTCCTGGTTCATCAACGAAGACACCCGACGACACTTGAACCCTATGCAGCCGCAGCCCCTGGGCTAGGTAAACCGAGTACTCCGGTGCTCCAGCGTAGGCCCACTCTCTAAGTGTCTAGATCCACTTTCGTTTTTGACCTACCTAGTCGGGTTCGCCCGAAAACACTAACTTTGCATTTACTAGGATCCATAGACTTTGTTCCGCATTACGCGTGAGAGTTCCCACTCTGCACACGACGTCCCTAGGTCTCCTGCTAGCAATCTAAAGGTTCAGTAGTCCAGTCCTAGCGATCCCAAAGCCTATGAGAGTAGTACTTACCTGCTAGTAATTTCGCATCCCACTTTTGTAGTATATGGTTTTTCGTGCCCCTCGGGCATTTGTGTAAATTGTGCGACTTAAAGTATTTTCGTAAGAGTTTTGTTGTGTGCTTAGCTCCCTGACTCATAAAGAGTTCAGGGTAGTCTTGTTATAAATAAATATCTGTTTATTTTCATAACAACTTGTGTGGTGTCCTTTCACTTGGTGTTCAAGGGGTAATGTGATGGTAAAACAGCTGGCTTAACACGCCCTCTAGAGTCTTAGCCTTAGACTGCTCGTATCCATGCTACTAGGATAGCTGGTCTATAAGGTTGACTTACAACCAATCATCAATAAGGGTTGTTTGGACTGATACATAGTGATCACTAGAATAGTGAGCACTGCATATCAGGCCAACTTCTCACACCCTTTCAATCAAGCGCTCTCGCAGAGATGCGCTGTGAATGTCATAGTCAGTGAGGGATGTACAATTTCGACGAATGCAAAGGAATTCCCCAAAGGGGATTGAATCCTTCTGACAATGAGGGTGATAACTCCCAAACTGGAGGATAGTGTTTTTTGCAGTAGGTTTACGGTAAAGGCTTACTTTTAGCTCACCATCTTTCCCTTCAATTGTGATGTCTAAATATTCGACTTTTTCGCGACTGTAATTAGATGTAAACTTTAGATTATTATCACTGGCATTAAGCCAGAGAATAAAGTCTTCTAGTTGTATTATGTCGCCATGCCATATAAAAAAAATGTCGTCAATAAACCGTCTCCATAGGGAGACGTTCTCAAAGAAGGGTGCATTTGTGTTGTAGATGTTCTTTCTCTCCCATTCGCCCATATAGGTGTTTGCCACACTCGGTGCACAAGATGCGCCCATACTCGTGCCCTTTATCTGCTTAAATAGAGTACCTTCAAACTCAAAAAAGTTATTCAGGAGGACAACTTCCAGGCACTGGATGATGAATTCATCCGGTCTGTTGTTAGGATGTCTCTGCAACAATGTGGAAACCGCCTGTAACGCTTGACACTGAGGAATGTTGGTATACAGCGCCTCAATGTCAAGCGTCACTAGGAAGTCAGTCACAGGATTGAATGCTAGACCTTCAATTTTATTTATCATGTCTCCTGTATCTTTCACGAATGATTCATATTTCTGAGTGAGGGGACATAAGAAGGTATCTACATATTTAGATAGTGGCTCAGTATTGGAGCCAATGGTGGAGATTATTGGGCGTAGAGGTGGATTTGTTTCATTTTTATGCGTCTTTGGGAGACCATACATAGCCGGAGTGACAGGGCAATATTTATTAAGAAATTGAAATTCTTTGTCGCATATATAACCATTGGATAAGGCTACCTGGGTCATTTCTCGAATGGATATACTCAATCTGTGCATTTCTCTTAAATTTGCAGGTCTGTAATGTTCTGTATTTGACAACATAACTCTCATTCTGTTGTCATAATCCAATTTATCAAAAATTAATATCCCCCCACCTTTATCACAAGGTTTAATCACTAAATCGGTATTATTTTCAAGATTAGTGAGTGCTGAATTCTCTTGTTTAGTGAGGTTATAGTTAAATCTCTGCGGTTTAGCTAATAGTCTGGTTATATCTGTCAGGACCTGTCTTTCAAAGATCTGTACTTCTGGTCCAACCATATCCAGGGTTGGGGAAAAAATGGATGGAGGTTTACATCTGGAAAGATTTTCTTCCTCATCTATCATGGCTCTCCCTTCGAAGTATTTCTTTAGTCTTACTTTTCTGAAGAAAGCGTGGAGGTCAACATGTAGCTTAAATTTATCTAATGAGGAGAAAGGGACAAAAGATAAACCCTTACTAAGAACTGAAGATTCTTCGTCTTTCAATGAACTGGATGATAAATTGTAGATAGGCAGAGTGTTACTACACCTATTTTGGACCTGACTGTCCTCTACCACCAGTATTGCTGATTCCTTGTCTTCACGTACTGTTGTTGAGGTTGTGGGCTCGATGTCTGAGGGCCCCCTCTGTGTTGTTGCCAGTGGACTTGCTTGCCCCTGTATGGGCCTCTCGATAAAAAACCCCTATTATGAAAATTGCGCTGACCCTGTCTTCCACTGAAGGATCCAGAGTTATATCTTCCTCCACTAGCACCTGGATATGGATAATTATCATTATCAGACTCTGATGATCCAGTGTCAGAGAAGTTGGTATAATTTTTCCTATAGTTTGAATTAGATGAATATTCATTAGGATTGCTTGCTTGGTAATAACTTGGATTTAAGTATGGATACATTATTTTCCTTTGAGAACCACCTTACATCATTTTTCAGTTTCTCAGTCTTCTTGTTAGTTAGATAAGTTTCAAAGTCTTTCATTTCAGTTTGTATTTTCTCTAATTTGTCTTTGGCATTCTCTACTGCATTGGAGGAATTCAATTTCTCCTCCAGTTTTAGGATTTCGTCATTCAATGTAATTAAGATATCCCTGGCAGTTTCTATAATTAATAGCATCCAATCCCTGGAGCAACGATTAGATATCAAAGACCATCGCTCCAGGAATTTGCGTATTTCAATGAATAATGCTGGAGCATTTCTGACTCTGAGGCCAGATGGAATGACCCCTGCCAATAGATATTCCCGCATATAATATGCGTGTGATTCAATCCGTCTTGCTCTCTTCCTAAGGTTGAGTAGATTTTGCCATTCACTATTATCACCCAGTGTGTTACTTGTGGTGCTGTTTTTATCTACCACGTGTCCCAATAGGGAACTAAAATCTGCGTCTGTAAACCCAAAGGTTTCCAACCTGTCCATGATTTGTTCTTAACAGTATCAAACAAAACCAAATTCGTCAATATCTAATTATTTCAAACTACCACGAGAGAGAAAACAAGAAAAAGTTAGAATAAGTAAAAGAGAAGATTTAGGTCTGTTTGAGAGTAGCAACTATGCTGGACCACTAGGGCGAATCAACCTGCAAAAATTAATTAAAATTCTGTCAGTTGATCAACCAACTGAATCCCACAGTTAAACAACCGTGAATGTGTCAACATGAATATGGGACCCCCTCTGTATATGTTTTCAGGTCAGGGAAAGGGTTTATCTTTTGTCCCTTTCTCCTCATTAGATAAATGTAAGCTACATGTTGACCTCCACGCTTTCTTCAGAAAAGTAAGACTAAAGAAATACTTCGAAGGGAGAGCCATGATAGATGAGGAAGAAAATCTTTCCAGATGTAAACCTCCATCCATTTTTTCCCCAACCCTGGATATGGTTGGACCAGAAGTACAGATCTTTGAAAGACAGGTCCTGACAGATATAACCAGACTATTAGCTAAACCGCAGAGATTTAACTATAACCTCACTAAACAAGAGAATTCAGCACTCACTAATCTTGAAAATAATACCGATTTAGTGATTAAACCTTGTGATAAAGGTGGGGGGATATTAATTTTTGATAAATTGGATTATGACAACAGAATGAGAGTTATGTTGTCAAATACAGAACATTACAGACCTGCAAATTTAAGAGAAATGCACAGATTGAGTATATCCATTCGAGAAATGACCCAGGTAGCCTTATCCAATGGTTATATATGCGACAAAGAATTTCAATTTCTTAATAAATCTTGCCCTGTCACTCCGGCTATGTATGGTCTCCCAAAGACGCATAAAAATGAAACAAATCCACCTCTACGCCCAATAATCTCCACCATTGGCTCCAATACTGAGCCACTATCTAAATATGTAGATACCTTCTTATGTCCCCTCACTCAGAAATATGAATCATTCGTGAAAGATACAGGAGACATGATAAATAAAATTGAAGGTCTAGCATTCAATCCTGTGACTGACTTCCTAGTGACGCTTGACATTGAGGCGTTGTATACCAACATTCCTCAGTGTCAAGCGTTACAGGCGGTTTCCACATTGTTGCAGAGACATCCTAACAACAGACCGGATGAATTCATCATCCAGTGCCTGGAAGTTGTCCTCCTGAATATGTTGAAAATTTGTTTTTATTGTTGCCATCACAAATTAAGCAGTAACGAATAAACATTTTGTCATCGCAGCGTCAACATTCAGCTTCAGGCAATCAGTGGAGCAACTTTTCAAATTTCCATTTTCACCCCAACTCCTAACAAACTACATAAAGGGTCAAGATGAGCGGTCCGCATCGTGAAACAAAGACAGTATCAGCGTGAGTAGAGCCTCCACATACATTAACCTGGCGCCTGTCACTAGCACTCTTGTCTATGTGCCCAGAATCTAGTTCCCAACCTCCTCCCCCTATAATGCCCACCCTCAAACACATTCAATCTTCCACATCCTCCTCCTCAGAACTATCTGCATTCTCTTCTTCCGGTAACGGCTCACAAATGTCCCCTCTGTATGAGTTCCATGGTGTCCATATTTTATTCCACTTGCGCGGATTGAGTCTCTGCTTATAAACCTCCCGCTCCGTCAACATAAGCACATCCATATTCTTACACCACTGCGATAGCGTCGGAGTGGTCGGGGCTCCCCAGTTCTGTGCAATATCGCGCTTCGCCAGCATCATACCAATGACCACCCAACGCTTTCCAGGCAGTGACAGGTCTGTCGGGCCCCACACATGTAGCAGGCATACCCGAGGGTCGGGCGTGAAAGGGGTTGCTAGCACCTGGCTGATTGTGTGCGCTACGCGTCTCCAGTAAATTTGTAGATTGGGACATTCCCATAAGGTATGGAACAGTGTACCCTCCTCCCCACAATTCCGTAAGCAATAGGGATGGTCTGCCCTGTGTATTTTATGGAGTGTTGTGCGGGTATAATAGACCCTATGCAATATCTTAAATTGGACCAATCGAAATCGTGTGGAGATGCCTGCTTCTCTGGGTGACGCCAAAGCCTCGTTCCACTCCGACTCATCTAAATCCCCAAGCTCCCCCATCCACTTCTCTCTGAGATGCATCAGCGGATCCGGCAAGTTGTTCAACAGTTTACGGTAGGTGAGGGACGTAGCACTAGTCTCCATATAATCCGTAAGCAGCCGGTCTTCCAGAGGAGCCGACTCCGGGACCGTCGCCCCCATTTCCAACACGGACATGAGCGCTCACCTAATTTGTATATACCTGTACGTTTCCGTCACTCCCAGGTCATATTGCGCCCTCAACGTATCAAAGGAGAGTACTCCGCCTCCTGACCACAGATCGCCCACTGTGGATATCCCGATGGTATCCCATCGATCAAAACCTTTGCTGCTACGCAAAGTACCAAATACCCTGGAGTCCCACAGCGGCGTGAGTTTGGTAACCACCCCCTCCCATCCAAGCCGCCTCTGTGCCTTATGCCATATTGTCACTGTGTGCTTGGTTGGGCCTTCCAGTTTCCCCACCAAACCCTTGTTGTAGAGCGGGGCCAGGAGGGTGCCACACCCAACTGTTTCCTGTCCGCCATATATGCCGGGTCATCGTGTGTACCATGAATCCACTGGTTGATTACTTTAAGGTGTGCTGCCCAGTAATACAGTTCAAGGCTCGGGAGTGCTATCCCCCCGCTATACCAATCTCTGATTAATTTCAGCTGCGCCACTCTAGCCGGCCTGCCACTCCAAAGCAACGTAGTCAGTTGTGCCGACACTTGGCGGAAGAAAAACAACGGAACCACCGTCGGCGTGTTCTCCAGGACATATAGGAAGCGAGGTAGTGCCAGCATTTTAAAAAGTGCCGCTCTACCCAGCAATGTCAGGGGGAGGGCCTTCCAATGGCGCACATCCGCCCTCAGTCTTGTTACCAGGGGAACCAGGTTCAGTTCCAGAAAAGTCTCAGAGTCCTGCGTGATTTGGATTCCCAGGTATCTGAAGGAGCGTGTTTCTACTATCAACTGGCATTCATTCGGCAGTACCGGGGGGTCACCTCGAATCATGAACAGCACGGACTTGGACCAGTTCAGTTTGTAACCGGACGCTGCACCATGGGTCTCACAGAGGGCCAGCAGGACCGAAATGCCAGTGTCGAGGTCCATGAGATATACAAGCATGTCGTCCGCGTACAGGGAAACCCTATCTTCCCACCCATCACCCCATTGTATGCCTCTCAGCAACTGGGTGGATCGGAGGACTGTGGCCAGGGGTTCCAATACTAATGCAAAAAGTAGCGGTGATAGCGGGCAACCCTGCCTTGTACCTCTCGCCAGTGGGAACTCCCGCGAGATACAACCATTGGCCGCCACCCTTGCCACGGGCTCAGCGTATAACAACCTGACCCACGAGATGAAGCCGGGGCCAATTCCCATGTGTTCCAGGACTGCAAAAAGATAGCGCCACTCCACCATGTCAAACGCCATTCGGGCGTCCAAAGATAGTTCCGCTGCCGGCTCCTGTAATCGAGGGGCGCGGGCCAGCACTCCATGCAACCTTCTCAAGTTCAGCGCCGTGCTCCGGTGTGGCATAAAGCCCGACTGATCCGGATGGATGAGGTGCTGTAGGTGCGGCAGCAATCTAGTGGCCAGCAGTTTCGCCAGAATTTTATTTTCGGCGTTGAGGAGCGATATGGGGCGGTAGGAGCCGCATTCCTCAGGAGGTTTACCAGGCTTCGGGATCGCCACGATGGTGGCCACGCGTTGGTCTGCGGGTAGAATCCCCTGTTCTCGACTTTCTTCGTACATGTCAAGGAGGGGAGTAGAGAGTGACTCAGACATAACCTTGTACCATTCAATCGGCACGCCGTTGGGGCCCATGGCTTTCCCAGGGCGTAATGCCGCTATGGCTAGTTGTATTTCAGCAGTCGTCAGGTCCGAATCAAGTTCGTCCCTGGCGTCCGGGAGGAGAGTACGGGTCGGTACCCCTAGGAGCGAACCCTCGACCATTTCCCGTGTGACTTCAGTTTCGGGGGAGTACACCGATTCAAAGTGGTCTGCGAGGAGTTCCACTATCCGATCAGGCCTGGTCTGCAGCGTCCCTCTCGGGTCCTTGAGCTGCAGTATGGCCCTTTGACCTCCACGCTTCTTCTCCAGCCATGCCAGGAGTTTCCCTGCCTTATCCCCTACGTCATAAATACGACTTGCTGTTGCCGCCATCCCGCCCAGTACTTTACGCCGTAGATGAGCGGCGTGTCTCTGCTGACACATCCGGAGCGTGTGTTGTGTATCCTCACTCGGGTCACTTTCATGCGCCCTAGTCGCACCGGCGAGTTGTTCCTCTAGGTCTAGTAGCTCCCTGCTTTGCGTGCGGCTATGTTGTGCGATCACCGAGATCGCCTGCCCGCGAAGAACTGTTTTATAGGCCTCCCAAAAGGTCACATGTGAAGTCACCGAACCCTCATTTTCTGCGATGTAAGATGTCGTGCTCGTTTTTAAAGCCTTGGTTATCACAGGCTCCCTAAGGTACCCCGGGTAAATGGGATAGATGCGTCTGTGGGTTCTCACCTGGCTGGACAGAGTCAGGGTCAGTGGGGAATGGTCCGAAATCCCTCGTGGTTTGATGGTAACTTCAGTGACATTGAGAAGGCTCCCTCCCAATGTGAGGAAGTAGTCAATTCGTGACAAGCTATCGTGAACTGCCGAATAGTACGTGTAGTGCTGGTCGGCCGGGTGAAACTGCCTCCATATATCCTCTAAACCCTGTGCTTCCATGAAGTCTAATAATCTGGAAGGCCCCGGTGTATGTGTGCGCACCGGGTAGCGGTCTTGGGAACTGTGTGCCACTGCGTTGAAGTCCCCCCCCACTATTAAATCTCCTTCCGGGAGTTGTAACAAAAAGGTCCCCAGGTCTGGGAGAGCTACGGCGTGCAGAGCCGGCGGTATGTATACCGAGACCACATTTAGCGGTCTACCCTCCCACTGTCCATGGACCGCCGCGAAGCGTCCCTGTGTGTCTGTGCTAACTGAGTGTACAATAAACCTGGAGGATCGGTGCATTAATATCCCAGTGCCCCTGGACCCCTTAGTGAACTCAGAGTGAACCACCATACTGTAGCCTTTCCTATCCATGGCCCGAACGGCCGTTCCGGTCAAATGAGTTTCTTGCAATAGGACCAAGGCTGGGTTTAACCTCCTGATGTTCTGTAGGACCAGTCCCCGCTTTATTTTATCCCCCAGTCCCCGAACATTCCAAGACATTAGGCTCAATGGCGATGCCCGCCCCATGCTAGTGTCCTCCCCCAACTGAACAGATGATGCGACACGCCAGCCGGCTGCCGCCACATAAGACACAATGTATGAAGTGAAGTTGCAGGTCGCGCAGCCGCGCTCCTACTCTACTCATTCGCTCTATGCGGTACAATGATTGACCCTGTATCGTAATTAAGAACCAAAAACTAATCCTACCCCCAACTCCCCCCCTCCCTGCCCCCCTGCTTAACGGACTCAGAACTGCCCGCCCCCCCAACTCAGCAGAGTGCTTGAACCCAACCCAAAACACAGTACTTGCTCGCTGGGGTGAAGGACTCTCCGGTATCGGCGGCCCCCAGCTTCTGCCGCGGAGGCTCTCCGCCCAGTATCCAAGGCGGCATTGCCGGTCGAAAACGCAGTCAGTTCAGCCACACAGCAACTGCAAAGTATCATTCCGCATCAGCACCCTCTTCTTGTAGATCAGACAGTGGGGAGAGGGCCTCCGCACCCTCCCCGGTGGACTGTGAACCTGGTCGGGACCCTGCATTACGGTGCTTGTTCTGCCTGTTAGAACGACGCGGGGGATCCACCTGTCGCCAACCCTCCAGCCATTCCTGCGCCATTTCCGGAGAATCAAAAAACCAAGTCTTATTGTCCGCCACAATCCGAAGTTTGGCCGGAAAAAGCATCGAGTACGGAATGTCACGGGCTCTCAACTCCTTTTTCACCTCGAAAAAGGTCCTCCTCCTCCGTGCAACCTCCGCTGTGTAGTCCGGGAAAAATGCCAAGGTAGAGTTCTGGATTTTGAGAGGGGGGGAGATTCTCGCCGCCTGCAGGATGGCATCACGGTCCCTGAAATTAAAGAGTCTCGCTATGATCGGTCTGGGGTTCATGCCCGATTTCTGGCGCCCTCCAGGGACCCTGTGTGCCCTTTCCACCGTGAAGAAGGCCGAAAGGCCCTTGGGTTGCAACTTTTGTTTAATTAAGTCCTCTACGTACAAGTCCATCGCTCTTGTATCTTCCGACTCTGGCACACCTATAATACGAATGTTGTTCCGTCTCGAGCGCCCTTCCTGGTCATCGAGTTTTTCACGCAGTACCTTATTTTCTTTTAAGACGCGTTCCATTCCAATCTGTAGCTCAGCCACGTCTTCAACCAAGGACTTGGTCACCACTTCCATGTTGCTCACTTTCTCCGACATCTTATGGAAGTCCGCTCTGATCAACGTTATTTCGGCCGAGATGGACCCAACTGTGGTTTGTACTTGCGTGAGCGCCCGCATAACGTCGTCTAGGGTCGCCTTCTTGCCCCCCGCGGCTTCCACAACTTTGCCCTGTTGCGATTTAGCGTCCGGGGGAGATGAAATGGGCTTCTCGTACGCAAATCGATCAAGTCGCGACTGCGATGCTCCAGGCTTCGGGCCCTTGCCGGCCATCACGACAGTGTTGACCTCCTCCCGCGGATGCAGCCGGGGTCTCGGTTCTCCAGGTTAGCTTGTCCTGCGGCTGGCATCCACTTCTGCCGCCGACTGTTCTAGCCCACCTGTCACGGGACCCACCCAGCCTCTGTAGGTATAGTCCAGTCCGCCCAGGGCCCGGTGGCCCCGCTCTGTACCGGGTCCCCTTAACGGGCCACAATGGGAGCAGGGGAGTGCAACTGCCCGTCCCCGCAGCCGGTCGGTGGTGTCCGCAGAGGTTTTGTACTTGTGCGGGGGCACTGCCACACTAATACGCTATGCACCGTCGCCGCCCTGTGTCTCCCGGAGCGCTGGGCCTGCACCCCCGTGAACTCCAGGTCCAATGGCAAACGTATGGTAACGACCCGTGGTCGAAGAGCCAGGTCTGTGTGAGCGAGTGCTAGCTCTCTGAAACAGGATTGAAGGTGCCCCTATATTCGTACAAATGTACGGCTGTGTCGTGCGGTCCCTGTCCGCGGGGGCCCCCCCGCGGTGTATAATGCGTCGCTCGGCGATGTGGAGGCGCCGCCGTCCCAGTTCTGCCTCAAGTGCCGGGGGCCGGGTTATTGCGGAGAAACAGAGTCGGCTCTGCGGTTCCAAGATGGCGGCCCTCCCTCTTCTGGAGCCTCCGCACTTCTTACTGCCGTCCGCCTCAGCCGGTCAGCCGGATTGCCCGTCTCCGTACCTCTTGATCACTGCTGGCTCCTGGGCGCACGTCCGTATCCGTGAAGGTCGGCGGTGCTACGCGGTGCTGAAATGCCGTCTCCGCCTCCGTCCGTCCTAGGCGAGCGGTCCTTGTTCTCCTCTGCCCGGGGCGATGAACTTCCTGTCCGCCCCACAATGCAGGATAGTCCCCGGTCCGGACCCCTTGCACAGGCCCAAACCGGCGCCGGTCGTAACTCGCCGCCCCAGCAACGGATTGAGATGCCGGTTGGCCAGGATAGTACCGCTTGGTCCTGGGTTTCGTCGCCTTCCCGCTTGGGAGCAATGTACGACGGATAGATAGTCGGATGGTCTAGGAGGCCGCTTCAATC
The DNA here is from genome assembly GCF_964261635.1 of Lissotriton helveticus. Classification (NCBI taxonomy): domain Eukaryota; kingdom Metazoa; phylum Chordata; class Amphibia; order Caudata; family Salamandridae; genus Lissotriton; species Lissotriton helveticus. Next base: position 679,043,294 of record NC_136073.1, on the reverse strand, counting down.
ACGGAGCTCTCCTCCTAAGCTGCCGCCATCGCTGGCTGCTGGCCACGCCCCCCTGAATAACTTTTTTGAGTTTGAAGGTACTCTATTTAAGCAGATAAAGGGCACGAGTATGGGCGCATCTTGTGCACCGAGTGTGGCAAACACCTATATGGGCGAATGGGAGAGAAAGAACATCTACAACACAAATGCACCCTTCTTTGAGAACGTCTCCCTATGGAGACGGTTTATTGACGACATTTTTTTTATATGGCATGGCGACATAATACAACTAGAAGACTTTATTCTCTGGCTTAATGCCAGTGATAATAATCTAAAGTTTACATCTAATTACAGTCGCGAAAAAGTCAAATATTTAGACATCACAATTGAAGGGAAAGATGGTGAGCTAAAAGTAAGCCTTTACCGTAAACCTACTGCAAAAAACACTATCCTCCAGTTTGGGAGTTATCACCCTCATTGTCAGAAGGATTCAATCCCCTTTGGGGAATTCCTTCGCATTCGTCGAAATTGTACATCCCTCACTGACTATGACATTCACAGCGCATCTCTGCGAGAGCGCTTGATTGAAAGGGGTTACCCTCATCGCCTTGTCCGCCAAGCCTTCAAAAGGGCTAGGTATTATGACAGAGACGTCTTGCTTGAACATAAAAGAGATAAAACCCAAGATAAGATCACATGTGTAGTAAACCACTCCACACTTAATTATAAAATTAAGAATATAATTAACAAAAATTGGAAAATTCTTGAAGTTGAGAACGAAACTGTCTTGGAGAAACCATTAGTGACATATAGACGCAACAAAAACCTAAGAGACCGGCTGGTCCATACAAGAGAAAAAAATCAATTACAAGAGAAACAAAAAACTCTGACTAATGGAGACATTATTCGTGGCAACCACAAATGTGGTAATTGCCATGCGTGTGATTCGGCGATCGTAGGTAATAACCTTCAACATAACAATATGAACATCGCACTAAGATCTTTCACGAACTGTAGGAGCAAAAATATTGTTTACTACATTGTCTGCCCATGCGGATTAGCATACATAGGCGAAACGGGACGCGAATTTAGACAAAGATTCAGTGAACATAAATCGTCGGTCAGGACCAACAAGATTACAGCCCCGCTGACGCAACACTGCATTGATCGGAACCACAAAGAGTCAGAATTAAAGTGGTGTATCCTAGAAAAAAATTGTCATAGAAATGGAGAACAACTGGAGAGAACGAGGAAAAAGCGAGAATGCTACTGGATTTTCCGTTTTGATAGTGTAAAGATGGGCCTTAATGAAAATATTTCTTGGTACGTGACAGAATGACCTAAACTGCCCATTATAACTAAGAAGTGATAAACAGTAGGTTTTGAACCATCCAAATAATATCAGGTTGGTCATTCCCAGTACAGTTCATACTTTCTATGTGGGGGTTCGTCTCAGTCTTAAAGGAACTTCTAAACTGAAACAATGAATCAATAACACATATTGATATCATAAAGCACTAAGACACTTTTACTCGCAAAAATAGCACATTGAAGAAACCGCTATAGATATTGTCATGAATAATGACAGTGGATTTTAAATACCCATGTGATTACTGTGAACTTTATCAGATCGATCAAAACAGGTAGTCGGTAGATACGCTCATGTTAATGCTGGCCATCATTTAATTTGGTAACATTTATTAGTCATATATTTTTTACCTATGTAAACGTGACCGTCACTGTAGGCGGCAAACACTATTTAGCAATGGCGCTTTAGAAACTTCCGTCGCAATTTGCCTAGCGATTAGTCTAAAATAATACAGAAACGGCCCCTTTCTATATAATCCTTGAGTAATTGGGGTTTGTATCTAATAACCGAGACTGAATATCTTTTCCGCGTATATACAAAGATCTGTCCAAATCTTCTTAAAAGTCGGGCTAACTCTAGGAATTAGCAAGAATAGAGCAGGCTTAGTCACTCTCCTCGTATCATCATTTATAAAATAAAAAGTCACTAGTATAAACACCACTCAGTAATGGCGCCCATGTTCACGATCACGTGACCAGAAATGGTTTTGGCGCCAACGAGACAATATTAAAAGGAGGACGCGATTATAGCGTTTTCTAGCCCACGGGACGTTACGAGGGTGCCGGAAGGAACGCGATAAGACGTGCTTTGCACACAACACAAGTAAGTGAAACTAAGGGACGATTTCAATATCGTAGCAGTTCCTGAACCCGTAGGGGATTGAGTACTGTAAAATAAGAAGCTAGTTTATAAGGGATCCACCGAGATAGTTCATAATAGAGTTATCGTGTTGGCTGTGATACATTTCTCGGCACCTATGCAAGTAAATTTAAAGATGACAAAAAACAATACGTATAAGCTACACTGTGCCATATCATAGTTCACAAGGGATTGTCTGTCCGATTTTCTATTCCCCTCATTTGGTCTTTTTTGTTATAGCTAACTGTCATCAAACAAAAGACCCTATTTGAATACTGAGGAATGAAAACAAATTTTATACAGATGAAAGAAGAATCTTTGGCACTCTCAGTGATTTAAAAAAAAGGTCAGTAGTAGTGCTCTCATGCCCAATTAATACTCAGACATCATAAGAAGTTTTCACTAACAGTGACTAAGGACTGTTATTGGTTTTTCTAGGAAATCCACATCCCCCGGCAAAGGTCTTACAGCTACAGACAAACCGCGTATTTATAATCGTTTGATGTAAAGGTTAATCGTGTCCTTGGTAAGCAAATAAAATTAGCGAGAGTATCAACCAAACCTATGTTTCGAACATGCCTCCTAGATAGTTTTTGAATACAAATCTTGTATCTCTCCTATGCAGGAACATTTCATAGTGACATATTTTATTGATATGAACCTATAACTGAAGGTGTGGTTTACCCTATGGAAAATCTCTGGGTAAGAACATCTATGTTAATTGAAATAATCAAAGTGGTAACAACCGTATGATATGGCCATCACCCATAGAATACTCGCTTCCATGAATAGGTTAGATGAGACCTAGTTTGTGTAATGTATAATTTAAAAAAAAATTCTAACTCTTTTCTTTTTCCACTTATCTTATTCTATACTTAAACCACTGTTATGGTTACAATTTTCAATTTGGGAGAGAGTGATACATGCTGCCTTACTAGGTTCTGGATCACCTATGTAAGAAATAAAGTATTGGAATAGGAAATTTGATTTAGAAGTCGTGATGTTTACACAGGACAACTTAACTGATAAAGGTCATGCAATGTACAACTAAATTATGAGACAGACCAAGTAGATTTGTGATACAAATGTATGTTATTTATCATTACAGATACCCATCCATGCAGTGGTTATAATTCGTTTATGAATATTTGGCTATTCTGCTTAAAGGTCCTGAGGAAGGTGGTCTAATCCCACCGAAACGCGTCGACCTTGCGTAAAAATCTCGCATCACAATCTGCGATCCCTCAGACGCAGAATAAAGAGTGAATGTAGTGTGAATGAGGAAGTATGCGTTAGGAATTTGTAAGATTTGTTTAGGTTTTGTTGGTTTTTCCTGCATGGTATGGCTATGTTTTTTACTCTAATGAAATACTGTATGTTATATTAAATGAATTGTGATAATTTGAAAGCAAAAAGAAAAGAAAAAAATTAATGAGATTTTGTACTTATAAAAAAATAATAAAAATTACAAATATATAAAAAAAAAAGTCAAATGTTGTCACCCTGTGTTAAATAATATTTGTCAAAACTGAGAAGTTGTCAATTCAAAAATTGTGTAGGTCGTGAGGGAATATTTCTATATGGTATATTTGTTTTTCCTCTCTTTCCCTGACCTGAAAACATATATAGAGGGGGTCCCATATTCATGTTGACACATTCACGGTTGTTTAACTGTGGGATTCAGTTGGTTGATCAACTGACAGAATTTTAATTAATTTTTGCAGGTTGATTCGCCCTAGTGGTCCAGCATAGTTGCTACTCTCAAACAGACCTAAATCTTCTCTTTTACTTATTCTAACTTTTTCTTGTTTTCTCTCTCGTGGTAGTTTGAAATAATTAGATATTGACGAATTTGGTTTTGTTTGATACTGTTAAGAACAAATCATGGACAGGTTGGAAACCTTTGGGTTTACAGACGCAGATTTTAGTTCCCTATTGGGACACGTGGTAGATAAAAACAACACCACAAGTAACACACTGGGTGATAATAGTGAATGGCAAAATCTACTCAACCTTAGGAAGAGAGCAAGACGGATTGAATCACACGCATATTATATGCGGGAATATCTATTGGCAGGGGTCATTCCATCTGGCCTCAGACTCAGAAATGCTCCAGCATTATTCATTGAAATACGCAAATTCCTGGAGCGATGGTCTTTGATATCTAATCGTTGCTCCAGGGATTGGATGCTATTAATTATAGAAACTGCCAGGGATATCTTAATTACATTGAATGACGAAATCCTAAAACTGGAGGAGAAATTGAATTCCTCCAATGCAGTAGAGGATGCCAAAGACAAATTAGAGAAAATACAAACTGAAATGAAAGACTTTGAAACTTATCTAACTAACAAGAAGACTGAGAAACTGAAAAATGATGTAAGGTGGTTCTCAAAGGAAAAAATGTATCCATACTTAAATCCAAGTTATTACCAAGCAAGCAATCCTAATGAATATTCATCTAATTCAAACTATAGGAAAAATTATACCAACTTCTCTGACACTGGATCATCAGAGTCTGATAATGATAATTATCCATATCCAGGTGCTAGTGGAGGAAGATATAACTCTGGATCCTTCAGAGGAAGACAGGGTCAGCGCAATTTTCATAATAGGTGTTTTTTATCGAGAGGCCCATACAGGGGCAAGCAAGTCCACTGGCAACAACACAGAGGGGGCCCTCAGACATCGAGCCCACAACCTCAACAACAGTACATGAAGACAAGGAATCAGCAATACTGGTGGTAGAGGACAGTCAGGTCCAAAATAGGTGTAGTAACACTCTGCCTATCTACAATTTATCATCCAGTTCATTGAAAGACGAAGAATCTTCAGTTCTTAGTAAGGGTTTATCTTTTGTCCCTTTCTCCTCATTAGATAAATTTAAGCTACATGTTGACCTCCACGCTTTCTTCAGAAAAGTAAGACTAAAGAAATACTTCGAAGGGAGAGCCATGATAGATGAGGAAGAAAATCTTTCCAGATGTAAACCTCCATCCATTTTTTCCCCAACCCTGGATATGGTTGGACCAGAAGTACAGATCTTTGAAAGACAGGTCCTGACAGATATAACCAGACTATTAGCTAAACCGCAGAGATTTAACTATAACCTCACTAAACAAGAGAATTCAGCACTCACTAATCTTGAAAATAATACCGATTTAGTGATTAAACCTTGTGATAAAGGTGGATGGGATATTAATTTTTGATAAATTGGATTATGACAACAGAATGAGAGTTATGTTGTCAAATACAGAACATTACAGACCTGCAAATTTAAGAGAAATGAACAGATTGAGTATATCCATTCGAGAAATGACCCAGGTAGCCTTATCCAATGGTTATATATGCGACAAAGAATTTCAATTTCTTAATAAATCTTGCCCTGTCACTCCGGCTATGTATGGTCTCCCAAAGACGCATAAAAATGAAACAAATCCACCTCTACGCCCAATAATCTCCACCATTGGCTCCAATACTGAGCCACTATCTAAATATGTAGATACCTTCTTATGTCCCCTCACTCAGAAATATGAATCATTCGTGAAAGATACAGGAGACATGATAAATAAAATTGAAGGTCTAGCATTCAATCCTGTGACTGACTTCCTAGTGACGCTTGACATTGAGGCGTTGTATACCAACATTCCTCAGTGTCAAGCGTTACAGGCGGTTTCCACATTGTTGCAGAGACATCCTAACAACAGACCGGATGAATTCATCATCCAGTGCCTGGAAGTTGTCCTCCTGAATAACTTTTTTGAGTTTGAAGGTACTCTATTTAAGCAGATAAAGGGCACGAGTATGGGCGCATCTTGTGCACCGAGTGTGGCAAACACCTATATGGGCGAATGGGAGAGAAAGAACATCTACAACACAAATGCACCCTTCTTTGAGAACGTCTCCCTATGGAGACGGTTTATTGACGACATTTTTTTTATATGGCATGGCGACATAATACAACTAGAAGACTTTATTCTCTGGCTTAATGCCAGTGATAATCCCAAGAAGGTGGCTAGGAACCCCAAGTTCAAATTCATTCAATTAATGCTGCTGCATAGAGCCTACCTGACCCCGCACCGCATACATACGATGTTCCCCGATGCGAAAAGCAATTGCCCCCGCTGCGACACTGAAGACGCATCACTGATGCACATGCTGTGGCAATGCCCCAAGCTAGGATACTATTGGACCACGGTCCATGCATCACTTGAGAGCGCAGGGGCTCTGTCCCGATCTCCTACACTAGAAGGCACTCTATTGGGGCTGGGGCCCTCCCAACGCAGTAGGACAGTGGCGACACGCTTTGCAGACCTGGCCCTATTATTAGCGAAGCGAGCAATCACGATGAGATGGAAGTCACCCAAGCCACCCAACCCTGAATTATGGAAGGCGGAAGTAGTGCGCTGGGGTAAGGCAGAGGGAGAAGCACTGCAGCGCGAAGAATACAGAGGCCTACGGAAAAAACCGATCTCGTTGGACTGGTTTGTCACTCTGGGCGCGTTTGAATCTGGAGACGATGGGGAAGAGGGGGATACCAGTGACACACAGAATGTGGAATAAATGTGTCCGGAGCCGGACGTGCATGCACTGTTATTGGCTGGGATGCATAACTATGGGAAGGGGGGCACCCAAATGCTGACCTGTGGCCTCGCACCGTCTATGTGTACAGTGAGAAGAAGTTACACGTTGTAATACCTGGAGTGACCCAGAGGAATGTTCATCCAATTTATTCAATTAGATACCTGTCATGAGAGTGTCGGGTGGGTTGATTGAGGGTGGTGGGAGGGTTGAACATGCCGGGGTTGTTTCGTTGCGACAGTTACGATCGCCACAAAATGTAAATTTAATATGGTGCTGCAAATATATGTTTTAAGCAGGCACATACATGTTTTACTCTGCTTTCCGGGACTTGGAAATTTATGTAACTGCTTTAACCACTATGCTAATAAACAAATTTTCAAAAAAAAAAAAAAATGCCAGTGATAATAATCTAAAGTTTACATCTAATTACAGTCGCGAAAAAGTCGAATATTTAGACATCACAATTGAAGGGAAAGATGGTGAGCTAAAAGTAAGCCTTTACCGTAAACCTACTGCAAAAAACACTATCCTCCAGTTTGGGAGTTATCACCCTCATTGTCAGAAGGATTCAATCCCCTTTGGGGAATTCCTTCGCATTCGTCGAAATTGTACATCCCTCACTGACTATGACATTCACAGCGCATCTCTGCGAGAGCGCTTGATTGAAAGGGGTTACCCTCATCGCCTTGTCCGCCAAGCCTTCAAAAGGGCTAGGTATTATGACAGAGACGTCTTGCTTGAACATAAAAGAGATAAAACCCAAGATAAGATCACATGTGTAGTAAACCACTCCACACTTAATTATAAAATTAAGAATATAATTAACAAAAATTGGAAAATTCTTGAAGTTGAGAACGAAACTGTCTTGGAGAAACCATTAGTGACATATAGACGCAACAAAAACCTAAGAGACCGGCTGGTCCATACAAGAGAAAAAAATCAATTACAAGAGAAACAAAAAACTCTGACTAATGGAGACATTATTCGTGGCAACCACAAATGTGGTAATTGCCATGCGTGTGATTCGGCGATCATAGGTAATAACCTTCAACATAACAATATGAACATCGCACTAAGATCTTTCACGAACTGTAGGAGCAAAAATATTGTTTACTACATTGTCTGCCCATGCGGATTAGCATACATAGGCGAAACGGGACGCAAATTTAGACAAAGATTCAGTGAACATAAATTGTCGGTCAGGACCAACAAGATTACAGCCCCGCTGACGCAACACTGCATTGATCGGAACCACAAAGAGTCAGAATTAAAGTGGTGTATCCTAGAAAAAATTTGTCATAGAAATGGAGAACAACTGGAGAGAACGAGGAAAAAGCGAGAATGCTACTGGATTTTCCGTTTTGATAGTGTAAAGATGGGCCTTAATGAAAATATTTCTTGGTACGTGACAGAATGACCTAAACTGCCCATTATAACTAAGAATGGATAATCAGTAGGTTTTGAACCATCCAAATAATATCAGGTAGGTCATTCCCAGTACAGTTCATACTTTCTATGTGGGGGTTCGTCTCAGTCTTAAAGGAACTTCTAAACTGAAACAATGAATCAATAACACATTTTGATATCATAAAGCACTAAGACACTTTTACTCGCAAAAATAGCACATTGAAGAAACCGCTATAGATATTGTCATGAATAATGACAGTGGATTTTAAATACCCATGTGATTACTGTGAACTTTATCAGATCGATCAAAACAGGTAGTCGGTAGATACGCTCATGTTAATGCTGGCCATCATTTAATTTGGTAACATTTATAAGTCATATATTTTTTACCTATGTAAACGTGACCGTCACTGTAGGCGGCAAACACTATTTAGCAATGGCGCTTTAGAAACTTCCGTCGCAATTTGCCTAGCGATTAGTCTAAAATAATACAGAAACGGCCCCTTTCTATATAATCCTTGAGTAATTGGGGTTTGTATCTAATAACCGAGACTGAATATCTTTTCTGCGTATATACAAAGATCTGTCCAAATCTTCTTAAAAGTCGGGCTAACTCTAGGAATTAGCAAGAATAGAGCAGGCTTACTCACTCTCCTCGTATCATCATTTATAAAATAAAAAGTAACTAGTATAAACACCACTCAGTAATGGCGCCCATGTTCACGATCACGTGACCAGAAATGGTTTTGGCGCCAACGAGACAATATTAAAAGGAGGACGCGATTATAGCGGTTTCTAGCCCACGGGACGTTACGAGGGTGCCGGAAGGAACGCGATAAGACGTGCTTTGCACACAACACAAGTAAGTGAAACTAAGGGACGATTTCAATATCGTAGCAGTTCCTGAACCCGTAGGGGATTGAGTACTGTAAAATAAGAAGCTAGTTTATAAGGGATCCACCGAGATAGTTCATAATAGAGTTATCGTGTTGGCTGTGATACATTTCTCTGCACCTATGCAAGTAAATTTAAAGATGACAAAAAACAATACGTATAAGCTACACTGTGCCATATCATAGTTCACAAGGGATTGTCTGTCCGATTTTCTATTCCCCTCATTTGGTCTTTTTTGTTATAGCTAACTGTCATCAAACAAAAGACCCTATTTGAATACTGAGGAATGAAAACGAATTTTATACAGATGAAAGAAGAATCTTTGGCACTCTCAGTGATTTAAAAAAAAGGTCAGTAGTAGTGCTCTCATGCCCAATTAATACTCAGACATCATAAGAAGTTTTCACTAACAGTGACTAAGGACTGTTATTGGTTTTTCTAGGAAATCCACATCCCCCGGCAAAGGTCTTACAGCTACAGACAAACCGCGTATTTATAATTGTTTGATGTAAAGGTTAATCGTGTCCTTGGTAAGCAAATAAAATTAGCGAGAGTATCAACCAAACCTATGTTTCGAACATGCCTCCTAGCTAGTTTTTGAATACAAATCTTGTATCTCTCCTATGCAGGAACATTTCATAGTGACATATTTTATTGATATGAACCTATAACTGAAGGTGTGGTTTACCCTATGGAAAATCTCTGGGTAAGAACATCTATGTTAATTGAAATAATCAAAGTGGTAACAACCGTATGATATGGCCATCACCCATAGAATACTCGCTTCCATGAATAGGTTAGATGAGACCTAGTTTGTGTAATGTATAATTTAAAAAAAATTCTAACTCTTTTCTTTTTCCACTTATCTTATTCTATACTTAAACCACTGTTATGGTTACAATTTTCAATTTGGGAGAGAGTGATACATGCTGCCTTACTAGGTTCTGGATCACCTATGTAAGAAATAAAGTATTGGAATAGGAAATTTGATTTAGAAGTTGTGATGTTTACACAGGACAACTTAACTGATAAAGGTCATGCAATGTACAACTAAATTATGAGACAGACCAAGTAGATTTGTGATACAAATGTATGTTATTTATCATTACAGATACCCATCCATGCAGTGGTTATAATTCGTTTATGAATATTTGGCTATTCTGCTTAAAGGTCCTGAGGAAGGTGGTCTAATCCCACCGAAACGCGTCGACCTTGCGTAAAAATCTCGCATCACAATCTGCGATCCCTCAGACGCAGAATAAAGAGTGAATGTAGTGTGAATGAGGAAGTATGCGTTAGGAATTTGTAAGATTTGTTTAGGTTTTGTTGGTTTTTCCTGCATGGTATGGCTATGTTTTTTACTCTAATGAAATACTGTATGTTATATTAAATGAATTGTGATAATTTGAAAGCAAAAAGAAAAGAAAAAAATGAATGAGATTTTGTACTTATAAAAAAATAATAAAAATTACAAATATATACAAAAAAAAGTCAAATGTTGTCACCCTGTGTTAAATAATATTTGTCAAAACTGAGAAGTTGTCAATTCAAAAATTGTGTAGGTCGTGAGGGAATATTTCTATATGGTATATTTGTTTTTCCTCTCTTTCCCTGACCTGAAAACATATATAGAGGGGGTCCCATATTCATGTTGACACATTCACGGTTGTTTAACTGTGGGATTCAGTTGGTTGATCAACTGACAGAATTTTAATTAATTTTTGCAGGTTGATTCGCCCTAGTGGTCCAGCATAGTTGCTACTCTCAAACAGACCTAAATCTTCTCTTTTACTTATTCTAACTTTTTCTTGTTTTCTCTCTCGTGGTAGTTTGAAATAATTAGATATTGACGAATTTGGTTTTGTTTGATACTGTTAAGAACAAATCATGGACAGGTTGGAAACCTTTGGGTTTACAGACGCAGATTTTAGTTCCCTATTGGGACACGTGGTAGATAAAAACAGCACCACAAGTAACACACTGGGTGATAATAGTGAATGGCAAAATCTACTCAACCTTAGGAAGAGAGCAAGACGGATTGAATCACACGCATATTATATGCAGGAATATCTATTGGCAGGGGTCATTCCATCTGGCCTCAGAGTCAGAAATGCTCCAGCATTATTCATGGAAATACGCAAATTCCTGGAGCGATGGTCTTTGATATCTAATCGTTGCTCCAGGGATTGGATGCTATTAATTATAGAAACTGCCAGGGATATCTTAATTACATTGAATGACGAAATCCTAAAACTGGAGGAGAAATTGAATTCCTCCAATGCAGTAGAGGATGCCAAAGACAAATTAGAGAAAATACAAACTGAAATGAAAGACTTTGAAACTTATCTAACTAACAAGAAGACTGAGAAACTGAAAAATGATGTAAGGTGGTTCTCAAAGGAAAAAATGTATCCATACTTAAATCCAAGTTATTACCAAGCAAGCAATCCTAATGAATATTCATCTAATTCAAACTATAGGAAAAATTATACCAACTTCTCTGACACTGGATCATCAGAGTATGATAATGATAATTATCCATATCCAGGTGCTAGTGGAGGAAGATATAACTCTGGATCCTTCAGAGGAAGACAGGGTCAGCGCAATTTTCATAATAGGGTTTTTTTATCGAGAGGCCCATACAGGGGCAAGCAAGTCCACTGGCAACAACACAGAGGGGGCCCTCAGACATCGAGCCCACAACCTCAACAACAGTACGTGAAGACAAGGAATCAGCAATACTGGTGGTAGAGGACAGTCAGGTCCAAAATAGGTGTAGTAACACTCTGCCTATCTACAATTTATCATCCAGTTCATTGAAAGACGAAGAATCTTCAGTTCTTAGTAAGGGTTTATCTTTTGTCCCTTTCTCCTCATTAGATAAATTTAAGCTACATGTTGACCTCCACGCTTTCTTCAGAAAAGTAAGACTAAAGAAATACTTCGAAGGGAGAGCCATGATAGATGAGGAAGAAAATCTTTCCAGATGTAAACCTCCATCCATTTTTTCCCCAACCCTGGATATGGTTGGACCAGAAGTACAGATCTTTGAAAGACAGGTCCTGACAGATATAACCAGACTATTAGCTAAACCGCAGAGATTTAACTATAACCTCACTAAACAAGAGAATTCAGCAATCACTAATCTTGAAAATAATACAGATTTAGTGATTAAACCTTGTGATAAAGGTGGGGGGATATTAATTTTTGATAAATTGGATTATGACAACAGAATGAGAGTTATGTTGTCAAATACAGAACATTACAGACCTGCAAATTTAAGAGAAATGCACAGATTGAGTATATCCATTCGAGAAATGACCCAGGTAGCCTTATCCAATGGTTATATATGCGACAAAGAATTTCAATTTCTTAATAAATCTTGCCCTGTCACTCCGGCTATGTATGGTCTCCCAAAGACGCATAAAAATGAAACAAATCCACCTCTACGCCCAATAATCTCCACCATTGGCTTCAATACTGAGCCACTATCTAAATATGTAGATACCTTCTTATGTCCCCTCACTCAGAAATATGAATCATTCGTGAAAGATACAGGAGACATGATAAATAAAATTGAAGGTCTAGCATTCAATCCTGTGACTGACTTCCTAGTGACGCTTGACATTGAGGCGTTGTATACCAACATTCCTCAGTGTCAAGCGTTACAGGCGGTTTCCACATTGTTGCAGAGACATCCTAACAACAGACCGGATGAATTCATCATCCAGTGCCTGGAAGTTGTCCTCCTGAATAACTTTTTTGAGTTTGAAGGTACTCTATTTAAGCAGATAAAGGGCACGAGTATGGGCGCATCTTGTGCACCGAGTGTGGCAAACACCTATATGGGCGAATGGGAGAGAAAGAACATCTACAACACAAATGCACCCTTCTTTGAGAACGTCTCCCTATGGAGACGGTTTATTGACGAAATTTTTTTAATATGGCATGGCGACATAATACAACTAGAAGACTTTATTCTCTGGCTTAATGCCAGTGATAATAATCTAAAGTTTACATCTAATTACAGTCGCAAAAAAGTCGAATATTTAGACATCACAATTGAAGGGAAAGATGGTGAGCTAAAAGTAAGCCTTTACCGTAAACCTACTGCAAAAAACACTATCCTCCAGTTTGGGAGTTATCACCCTCATTGTCAGAAGGATTCAATCCCCTTTGGGGAATTCCTTCGCATTCGTCGAAATTGTACATCCCTCACTGACTATGACATTCACAGCGCATCTCTGCGAGAGCGCTTGATTGAAAGGGGTTACCCTCATCGCCTTGTCCGCCAAGCCTTCAAAAGGGCTAGGTATTATGACAGAGACGTCTTGCTTGAACATAAAAGAGATAAAACCCAAGATAAGATCACATGTGTAGTAAACCACTCCACACTTAATTATAAAATTAAGAATATAATTAACAAAAATTGGAAAATTCTTGAAGTTGAGAACGAAACTGTCTTGGAGAAACCATTAGTGACATATAGACGCAACAAAAACCTAAGAGACCGGCTGGTCCATACAAGAGAAAAAAATCAATTACAAGAGAAACAAAAACTCTGACTAATGGAGACATTATTCATGGCAACCACAAATGTGGTAATTGCCATGCGTGTGATTCGGCGATCATAGGTAATAACCTTCAACATAACAATATGAACATCGCACTAAGATCTCTCACGAACTGTAGGAGCAAAAATATTGTTTACTACATTGTCTGCCCATGCGGATTAGCATACATAGGCGAAACGGGACGCAAATTTAGACAAAGATTCAGTGAACATAAATCGTCGGTCAGGACCAACAAGATTGCAGCCCCGCTGACGCAACACTGCATTGATCGGAACCACAAAGAGTCAGAATTAAAGTGGTGTATCCTAGAAAAAAATTGTCATAGAAATGGAGAACAACTGGAGAGAACGAGGAAAAAGCGAGAATGCTACTGGATTTTCCGTTTTGATAGTGTAAAGATGGGCCTTAATGAAAATATTTCTTGGTACGTGACAGAATGACCTACACTGCCCATTATAACTAAGAAGTGATAATCAGTAGGTTTTGAACCATCCAAATAATATCAGGTTGGTCATTCCCAGTACAGTTCATACTTTCTATGTGGGGGTTCGTCTCAGTCTTAAAGGAACTTCTAAACTGAAACAATGAATCAATAACACATATTGATATCATAAAGCACTAAGACACTTTTACTCGCAAAAATAGCACATTGAAGAAACCGCTATAGATATTGTCATGAATAATGACAGTGGATTTTAAATACCCATGTGATTACTGTGAACTTTATCAGATCGATCAAAACAGGTAGTCGGTAGATACGCTCATGTTAATGCTGGCCATCATTTAATTTGGTAACATTTATTAGTCATATATTTTTTACCTATGTAAACGTGACCGTCACTGTAGGCGGCAAACACTATTTAGCAATGGCGCTTTAGAAACTTCTGTCGCAATTTGCCTAGCGATTAGTCTAAAATAATACAGAAACGGCCCCTTTCTATATAATCCTTGAGTAATTGGGGTTTGTATCTAATAACCGAGACTGAATATCTTTTCCGCGTATATACAAAGATCTGTCCAAATCTTCTTAAAAGTCGGGCTAACTCTAGGAATTAGCAAGAATAGAGCAGGCTTAGTCACTCTCCTCGTATCATCATTTATAAAATAAAAAGTAACTAGTATAAACACCACTCAGTAATGGCGCCCATGTTCACGATCACGTGACCAGAAATGGTTTTGGCGCCAACGAGACAATATTAAAAGGAGGACGCGATTATAGCGTTTTCTAGCCCACGGGACGTTACGAGGGTGCCGGAAGGAACGCGATAAGACGTGCTTTACACATAACACAAGTAAGTGAAACTAAGGGACGATTTCAATATCGTAGCAGTTCCTGAACCCGTAGGGGATTGAGTACTGTAAAATAAGAAGCTAGTTTATAAGGGATCCACCGAGATAATTCATAATAGAGTTATCGTGTTGGCTGTGATACATTTCTCGGCACCTATGCAAGTAAATTTAAAGATGACAAAAAACAATACGTATAAGCTACACTGTGCCATATCATAGTTCACAAGGGATTGTCTGTCCGATTTTCTATTCCCCTCATTTGGTCTTTTTTGTTATAGCTAACTGTCATCAAACAAAAGACCCTATTTGAATACTGAGGAATGAAAACGAATTTTATACAGATGAAAGAAGAATCTTTAGCACTCTCAGTGATTTAAAAAAAAGGTCAGTAGTAGTGCTCTCATGCCCAATTAATACTCAGACATCATAAGAAGTTTTCACGTACAGTGACTAAGGACTGTTATTGGTTTTTCTAGGAAATCCACATCCCCCGGCAAAGGTCTTACAGCTACAGACAAACCGCGTATTTATAATCGTTTGATGTAAAGGTTAATCGTGTCCTTGGTAAGCAAATAAAATTAGCGAGAGTATCAACCAAACCTATGTTTCGAACATGCCTCCTAGCTAGTTTTTGAATACAAATCTTGTATCTCTCCTATGCAGGAACATTTCATAGTGACATATTTTATTGATATGAACCTATAACTGAAGGTGTAGTTTACCCTATGGAAAATCTCTGGGTAAGAACATCTATGTTAATTGAAATAATCAAAGTGGTAACAACCGTATGATATGGCCATCACCCATAGAATACTCGCTTCCATGAATAGGTTAGATGAGACCTAGTTGGTGTAATGTATAATTTAAAAAAAATTCTAACTCTTTTCTTTTTCCACTTATCTTATTCTATACTTAAACCACTGTTATGGTTACAATTTTCAATTTGGGAGAGAGTGATACATGCTGCCTTACTAGGTTCTGGATCACCTATGTAAGAAATAAAGTATTGGAATAGGAAATTTGATTTAGAAGTCGTGATGTTTACACAGGACAACTTAACTGATAAAGGTCATGCAATGTACAACTAAATTATGAGACAGACCAAGTAGATTTGTGATACAAATGTATGTTATTTATCATTACAGATACCCATCCATGCAGTGGTTATAATTCGTTTATGAATATTTGGCTATTCTGCTTAAAGGTCCTGAGGAAGGTGGTCTAATCCCACCGAAACGCGTCGACCTTGCGTACAAAATCTCGCATCACAATCTGCGATCCCTCAGACGCAGAATAAAGAGTGAATGTAGTGTGAATGAGGAAGTATGCGTTAGGAATTTGTAAGATTTGTTTAGGTTTTGTTGGTTTTTCCTGCATGGTATGGCTATGTTTTTTACTCTAATGAAATACTGTATGTTATATTAAATGAATTGTGATAATTTGAAAGCAAAAAGAAAAGAAAAAAATGAATGAGATTTTGTACTTATAAAAAAATAATAAAAATTACAAATATATACAAAAAAAAGTCAAATGTTGTCACCCTGTGTTAAATAATATTTGTCAAAACTGAGAAGTTGTCAATTCAAAAATTGTGTAGGTCGTGAGGGAATATTTCTATATCAGGACCAGACAGTACCAGGGAAAAGACGCTATAATTTGCGACCGAGAAAAACAGACTAATAAAAGTGATTCCTTTTTAGGTTTTGCCTAGCGAAAGCTGCGCTCTGCGCAGCTTTTCGCGCAGGCGAAATCCTGTTGAGAACTGTAGGGTGCTTTGGGTCGGCCCTCGTCATTGATTGGCTGGCTCCGTAAACGGAGCCTTGCCATTGGACGAGGGGCCTGTCCGTCAATGCCGGACCAGACACGGGGGCGTTCCTGACATTCTTTGCCTTTTGCCGACGTCACGCGACGCCGGGAACGCCCCCGAGTCTGGTCCGGCATTGCCGGCACTACTGCGTCTCTTCTCCCCCGTTTCCCGCCCCGTGACTGGCCGGCCGGCCAATCCTAGCGCGGCCGGCCGGAAGTGCCCGCCCCCCGCAGCCCGGGGGAAGAAGGAAGACGGCAAGCAGTATGGCGGCGCCCGCGGGGCTCCCGTGGCCTGGAGGGAACCGCCGCCGTCGACGTTGCCGGTCTCCCATGCCGAAGAGGGAGACCGGAGAAGTGCCAGAGAGATTTTCGACGTTGCCGGTCTCCCATGCCGAAGAGGGAGACCGGGGAAGTGCCGCCGTCGCAAGGTGCAGGTGAGTCGATTTGTTTTTTTGTATTTTTTTTTCCCCTCCTCTCTTCCCCTGAGGCTCCTCCCCCTCGCTAAGGCTCCAGCACCCCTCCACCCCTCCGTGTCCAGCAGCAAAGGAAATGCCACTCGGTCTTCAAGGCGCTGTTGGGCTCCCAGTCAGGGCTGCGGCCGAATAGAGGCATCGGCAGGCGAGCCGCAGCCTCCTTTGTGATCCCTCCCCTTTCTTCTTTCCTTCACCCTCCCATACATGTCTCCTGTCCCTCCACCACACATTATTGTGTATCTTCTGGTCTCCCCTGTGTCTCCCTCCTTTCTTACGCTATTTCACTCCTCTCGTATCCTGCCGTTTTCTGACCTCCGAAACCTCTTTCCACGATCTTTCAGCTTAGGCCTGACCCCACCCCAATTCCTTTGCCCCGCGTTCCTCTTGTTTCCATATTTGTTTTCTTACCCCCAACTTTTCCTTCCTTAAATGCTTCTCCCTCAGACCTCTCCCTCCTTACTTTCTTCAAACCCCTCCACCCCGCCTCCACTCCCCGGCGACGGTGCACCACTATCTCACAGGTGCCCCGCCCCCCTTCTATCACCTTCACACTTCACCTTCGTCCTCTTGCCTCGGACCCCCACCCCACAAGCACTCTGCTCCTCGAGGTATACGGGGGGGGGGTCTGTTGTGTCCTTGTGTAATGTAACTGGTGCTTCATGTAAAGCCTCCAAGACCTTCGGTGCGAGTTCGAGTTACATAAAACTGAAAAAACAGCCACAGGGCCGCTGCTGTGGGCATCACCAAAGCACCCCCGTCCTCTCTGCAATCAGAATTCACTGGTGTGTGAAATCTGCGCTACAGAGAACCTTCAAGAGGTGTCAGCTGTGAAGAGGGGTCACAGAGGGAGGGGCATAGGAGTCAATGCAGTGCCAATTTATACCCAAGGTTAATTTATAAGGGAGAGTCAGACCTGTGTCCCACCCCTACTTACTAACACGGTGAATGCCACATTGTGCTATATCTAAGCATGTAAATAAAATAAAGTGTTGCATGCAGCACCTCAAACCCGAAGCATGCCCATGCACATTGTGCCACCCACACTTCCGCCAGGTCAGTGCCCCGCCCTCCTCTCTGTGGTGTCAGACCTCACTCGTGTATGAGGGTGTCCAGCAGGAGTGTGTCAGATTCCCCCAGCTGAGTGTGGAGCACACACAAGACAATAACTCGGACACCTGGTCCCCGAGGGGTGAAGCAAACTCTCCCACATTGTGGGTGGAGCTCTCTCAGCACATATTAATAAGATCAGCAACATGCTTTCTTATAGCGCTTCATACCTTGTTATTATGGTGAGCCAGTGAAGGGAACAAATCCCATCCCTGACCGAGAAGTGTTAAGGGCCAATCGGGCTGCTGCAATATGGGCTATTTGAAGCTAATTAAGGCAGGAGGCATTAATGATGAGGTATAGAGAATTGCAGTAATCCAATTTCGAGGTCACCTGAGTGATGATGACAGATTGGTGCAGTTCCATGAAAGGGTGGCTCTGTGTAGGTGGCTGTGTGTGTGAGGGTGGCTCTGAGTAGGTGGCTCTGTGTGTGCGGGTGGCTCTATGTGAATGACTCTGTGGGTGGCTCTGTGTGTGTATGTGGCTCTGTCTGTGTGGCTCTGTCTGTGTGTGTGTGTGGCTCTGTGTGTGTGTTTGTGCTCTGTGTGTGTGTGTGTGTGCAAATGCAATAGGTCTCGCATTTGTGGGAGATTAAGCTATTGGCATTGTAAATGACAATGCCATTTATTTATCTGTTTTCAAAACCAACACATAAATACAAAATTTGTCATTTACAATGCCAATAGCTCTAACTTTTACAAAGGCGAAACCGTTGCATTGTAAATGCTTGTTATAAATTGAGACCAAGACCTATGGACAACTGAAATTATCCTTTTTTTTCCCCCCAAGTACTATTTTTGAAAGTGCAGATCTCCCATCTAGGTAACTTGCTTATTTTTGTCTTTTTCGAACCGCCATCCGGGTTACGCTGCTAGGGCCGCGGTTGATTAAAAGTCTTTTGGGTGCAGCTGACGATGTTAGGTCGGTAGTTCTGGTCAGTCCTAGGGAGTTGCCCTAGACTGACGGAAGCATCCTTTAGCAGAATCAACCTCCCACCGCGGGCAGCACTTTAGAGAGGATGGAGTTTCCTGATGTGGAGAGACCTGCCAGACAAATGAACTTTAAGCAGAGACTGTGTAACACGATGACAAAGAAAAGTTTTATAATATTGTGTATTTTTATGCTATCCAGCGTAATGATCTTTTTGATAAGTTATGTTTTATTCTCTTTCCATGTAACATTTGCGCCTACTGCATCACCCATACCTCCTCCTACTGTTTCCTCTCATTCTTTCCACCCTCTGCCTGACCACGAATCGAATAGAAGATTAGAATTCATTAATAACTCCTTTGTTCAGTTATTACACCAACACCAATTAGTAATGAACACAACTAACTGTTGGGTGTGCGGTCTCATGCCTCACACAACGGATAGAGGTATCCCCTATTTGGTCCTGCCATTTAGTCACAATGGTTCAGTATGGGCATATAGGACAATGTTCATATATGCACGAGAAGTCCAACCCCTACGTTCTGTAAAAGACGACCTCAAGACTAGCGCCCTAGTCAAAGGTATAGTTGACATGATCAAGGAAGTAACTACTTATGAAGATACTCCGGATGATGAGATACTTGCATATGTAGGTTGGAACGTGACCGGATATGGCACTACTTTAAGTGAGAAACAGCAAGCCAAAAGATCGTCCCCTATCTGGATCGTACCCCATCAAGGTCACCTGTGTCTGCAAGGTATTGGCAAGAATCCCAGAGCTCAGGTAGGGAAGAGTATCTGTACAGAAACGTACGTTTTTGGATCTCAGACTTCCCCTGCGTTTTTAGCCGCTAAGGGTACTTATTTCATCTGCCATGATAGAGCCTATACATGGTTGCCCCCTGACTTCTCGGGCTCATGTTTTGTTTCATTCCTGTTACCTCCCACCTACACAGCAGCGGCGGATTACCACCGGACAAGGGTAGTTAGAAGTGTTTTGAGTAAAGAAGACACTGCAGGTCAAGAATTTGGGGACTTTGCAAAGGGTTTTCTGCCGTTCTGGGGATCCATGGCTAACAGTAGAAACATAAGGCAATTAACAAGGGTAGTTGAATCCACCGTGATTGAAACTGCTGGTGCCCTTAGTAACTTAACCGCTGAGCTCCAGTCGGATCGACTTATGACCCTTCAGAACCGGGTCGCTTTGGATGTTATACTTGCAGACCGAGGTGGAGTATGCAAATTGATCCCATCTAGTTGTTGCATTTTCATCCCAGATAATGCTCCAACAGTGTACAGGGCCATCTCCAAACTGCATAAGATTTCCGAATCTATTCATGTGGATAAAGGAGATTGGTCGTTAATGGGATGGTTCTGGGAACTGATATCTGCCTGGGGATGGAAAATTCTTATGGTCATTGGGATGGTCTTAGCCATTCTTTTCCTGTTCTGTCTGTGCATACAGTGTGCTCCTGCAATATGTGGCCTCTGCGTTACATCATGTGTAAGGAAGCCTGTGTCAAGAGATGAACTAAGTACTAGAATGATGTTACAGCAACATCTCAATGACTTTAGGAATATAGATCTGGACTCAGACTAACATGAGGATAGATTAATTGCCTATGTAAGGGCAAAAGGAGGGTTTGTGGTTCTGAAAATCTGGATTCATATAATAGTTCTGGACTCGAGAATTAAAACTTCGTCGAAACATGACGAATTTGGTATCAAAAGACCGAGAATGACGAGTACATCATGTACATGTATTTTCAGCCTATTCGAGTGACGATTTCACCTCGAAATCGTCACTTACATTCTGACCCCTTCATTCCCATTTATGTGTTGCCCTTTACATAGGCCTTAATCCAGTTGAATTTGATTCCACAAGGACACGTACTCCTTAATCGACTTTTACCTGACCTCAGTACAAGTTGGAACCATTGCCCCAGGCCGAACTCGTTAGGTCAGTTCCCTCCCAGTGGCCGAGCAAGATAGCATCTAGGCTCAACAAACCATAAAACCATTTCAGCGCGCACACCTGCCATATCTCGCTCACATCTATCTCCACTCCTTTGCTTCACTTACTTTATGGTGGGGAGGTGCTCGTTTTTATTAGGGGTCCAGTGATATCTGATGAAATGTTGGGCCTTGCCAAATGATTTGTTGAAGGCAGCGCGAAGTGAAATATGGACATGTCATCATGACTCTGCTTTTTCTTTGTACAGAAAATATGTTAACGATTTACTTTACAACCAAGAATGTTTTGCCCGAGGCCCAAAATTGTGTATAAGAAGAGAAGCCTGACTTTGCAAAGGTGTGCAGTCTCCTGAGAACATACCCGTATTGTACTTCTAGGACACTTGTTACCTTGGTTGCAGCCAATAAACGAATCTTTGACTTCACCTAGAAGACTCCGAGTTTCTGTAGGTCTGGATCAGGAAGAACCCGAGGTCTCTGGGTGTTGATTCCCTGGCACCGCTGGGTTACCGGTTCTGTGCCGGTTCTTAAAAACCCAGTACCTCAATCCCGCCAAAAACGAGATTCCCGGCGGCCATCTTGAAGTCAGGCAGTATCGACCAATCCCCTGCGAGGGATTTCTGGTGGCCATTTTGAAGTCAGGCAAAGGCCCTAAAGTGACAAACAAGCACTGGCGAGTGCAGCGAAGAGAATAAACAAGCACTGGCGAGTGCAACGAAGACTACAAACAAGCACTGGCGAGTGCAACGAAGATATTTAACAAGCACTGGCGAGTGCAACGAAGATAATAAACAAGCACTAGTGAGTGCAACAAACCTAGTAAACAAGCACTGGCGAGTGATACGCAAACAACAAACAAGCACTGGTGAGTGCAACGAGTCCGGCCAAGAGAGTGATCACGGACTGAAGTAGACGTCAGGCACTACGAGCAAACAATGGGCGACTCTGCCCCTGAGAGCACGTCGAGAGCATCGCTCCTGCGGCGCCCCGAACCCCTCATTATCGAATCTGGCAGGAGTATGAGCCTGAGGTAGCAAGAATGGATAGAAGACTTTAACGACTTCATAAAAGCATCCAAGATAACTGACGAGGAAGGACAACTACTCTTCCTCAGGAACCTGATTGGCAGGGACGGGGGCCGGGTCCTAAAAGAACTGCCAGAAGAATCCTTGGTGTCCTACACAAAAGCACGGGAAGCCCTGGATGGTAAATTCCTGCACAAAAAGAACGTTGACTATGAGTGGTACACCCTAAACAGAGCCGTGCAAGAGAATGGTGAACGAATAGAGGCGTTCGTGACTCGTCTGAACCGCCTAGCAAAGCACTGCGAGTTTGACAAGTTTTCAAAAGAAGACGCTCTGCGACTAAGAGTCATAGAAGGATGCCTCTCCGAACCATTGAGACGTAAGTTACTGAAGAAAAGCTACACACTAGCAGAAATCGTGGACATGACGAGAGTAGAGGAGCAAGCTGACGATTACGCAAAGAGCATAGAAAGCGGAAAAAGCGAGAGACCGGAACAAGCCTTCAGGATGCAGTCTCGGCACAAACATCGGCGGTCCCCGCCACGTGATCGCTCGTCCAGATCTAAGAAACATCACCACCAGTCCCACAGAAGGCACAAAGACACGAGATACACAAAAGGACGCTCGGACAAGCACACCAAATGTTCCCGATGCGGCTACGACTATCCACATGCAGATGCATGCCCAGCACTGGGTGAGCAATGCCGGAAATGTGGGAGGGACAACCATTTTGAAAGTATGTGCGGGGCAGTGTCGAAAAGCGATCACAAGGGAAGCCACCGACGATACCCAGACAGTCGCCATCATATCAGGGCTGTCGAAGACAAACGCGACTCATCCTCCGGGTCGTCACAATCAAGCGGCCGTTCCTGCAGGACATATCGGACTCGGCGATCATCCTCAAGAAGCTCTCAATCTCCATCACCCGTTCCCCGAAAAGAATACCTCTATCGGGTGGCAGACCTTGACCAACTAAAGGAATACCCGCGCCTGGACATCAACATTGGCTCTCACCCCACACAGTTTGTGCTCGATAGTGGGGCAACGCTAAACTGTCTACCAGCCGCTGAATATCACCGGATGAATCCACCGCCCAAACTAATGGAGGCCCATGTGCAAGTGTACACGTGGATGGCTGAAGAGCCACTAACGTGCCTCGGAAAGTTCGAAACCGACCTTTCATACGAAGATCAGACAATACCAGCGTACATCCATGTTATTGAAGGGCCCGAAGCCGACTGCCTCCTGAGCCTGGCAACTGCCGAACGGCTGAAACTGGTAAATATCCTATTCAGAGTCACTGACAAACCAGCACTCATCCGAAAATTCCCAAAGCTATTCCAAGGTCTAGGAAAATTGAAGAACTGCCAAATAAAACTACATATAGATGAACAAGTCACGCCGGTGGCAAAACACCACCGAAAAATTCCATTTCACCTGCAAGAAGCCGTGGAGAAGGAACTCGGAGATCTGCTAGAAGCAGACATCATCGAGAGAACGGAAGGGCCGACCCCGTGGGTCTCCCCGGTCGTGGTGGTCCCAAAGAAAGGAGAAACAGGCCGAGTTCGTCTGTGTGTGGACATGAGAGCACCCAATACGGCCATCGAAAGAGAGAGACATCCTGGCCCACACATCAGTGACATGATCACGTCCCTCAACGGAGCAAAGATATTTTCAAAACTGGACCTCAACAAAGGATACCATCAGCTAAAGTTGCATGAAAGGTCCAGATACATCACAACATTCTCGACACATCTTGGACTATTCAGATATAAGAGACTAAGTTTCGGAGTGTCATCAGCGGCAGAGATATTCCAAGAGGCCATCAGGAGAACAATACACCACATCCCACAGGTTCTGAACTACAGTGATGACATCCTCGTATACGGAGCAACGGCAGCTGAACACAACAAAGCGCTGAATCAGGTCTGTCAAGCACTGATGGACGCGAACCTCACACTTAACGAAGCCAAATGTGAACTGCACAAACCAACACTAAAGTTCTTCGGACACCTATTCTCTGGAAATGGAATGAAACCAGACCCAGAAAAGGTAGCAGCGTTAAATGACACACCAAGCCCGAAGGACGTGGGCGATGTACGTTCGTTCCTAGGCATGGCCAGCTACTGCTCCAGATACATTCCCGACTATGCTACATTAAGCTACCCGTTAAGGAAGCTCACCAAACAAGGGCAACCTTTCCAGTGGTCCACCCAGTGTGAAGGAGCATTTAGGGAAATCAATAGAACTGTTGAATCAGCAAAGAACCTAGCATACTTCAACCCAACAATGAAGACGGAGATAACGGTGGACGCCAGTCCTGTAGGATTAGGAGCCATCCTAGCACAGTATGACAGGGAAGGAGACCAAAGGCACATAGTAGCGTATGCTAGCAGAAGCCTGACGGACACAGAGAGGGCCTACTCGCAACCAGAAAAAGAAAGTCTGTTGGTTGTCTGGGCGTGTGAACACTTCCACATCTTCATCTTTGGAAAACACTTCACACTCATAACTGACCACCAGGCCCTAAACACAATCTTTGGAAACCCGAAAGCAAAAATGCCACCAAGAATAGAGCGGTGGGGCCTAAGGCTGCAAGAATACACATACACCATCATCCACAAGCCAGGCAAGGACGCCAACCCGGCAGACTACATGTCACGACACCCCATCAAAGACAACAAATCAGAACCATCAATAGCGGACGAATACATTCGCTTCGTAGTGAATCAAGCGAGGCCTCCGGCTGTACCACTGGATGCCATCTGTGAAGCAACACAAACGGATGCCACCCTGCAAGAAGTGAAAAACAGGATCCAAACCAACGGCTGGAGACGCAAGTCAAACAATGGACAAAACGACACTGACATGGCGGCATTCAAATATGTCCATGAAGAACTGTCTATAGCCGCCAATGGACTCATTTTACGAAACACGAGAATAGTAATACCACGACAACTCAGACAAGGGGTCATCGACTTAGCGCATGAGGGACATCGGGGTGTGGTAGCTACAAAAAGAGCACTCCGCGAAAGGGTCTGGTTCCCCACCCTAGATCAGATGGTGGAGGCGACATTGAAGGACTGTCTGCAATGTCAACTTGTAAGTCGTCCAGACCCCCCTGCACTGCTACAAATGTCCCCACTACCGGAGGGCGTCTGGCAACACATTGCCATCGATTTCTTCGGACCAATCAAATCGGGCCAATATGTCCTGGTCATCATGAACGAATACTCCAGATTCCCCCATCGCCCAGCTGTGCGCCTCCACGAAAGCATCAAGTGCCATACCCATCCTAGAAGAGGTCTTTGCAGCATGGGGAATTCCCCTAGTGGTGAAGTCGGACAATGGACCATCTTTCAACAGCCACGACTTTGCTGAGTTCGCCCAACACCTCAACTTCACACACCGCAAGATCACACCATTATGGCCACAGGCCAACGGAATGATTGAACGCTTCATGGCCACGATCATGAGGACCCTCCAGCAAGCAGAACTCACTGGAAAGCGCCTGCAGACAGCACTTGACGAGATGCTGCGGGCCTATCGAAACACGCCTCACTCCACCACGGGCAAATGTCCCGCTAACATCATGCTAGGACGCCCAGTGCGCACCAGAATACCAATGATGAACCTGACCGCGACAGAACTGGATACTGACTCTGATCACGAAGAGATCGCGGCAAGAGACAAAGAAAAGAAGGAAAAGATGAAAGACTATGCTGATGAGCGACGTCATGCGCCCCCCCGCAAATAAAAGAAGGAGACTGGGTGCTGGCAAGACAAGAGCAGCACCGGAAGACAGACTGTCGATACAACGAGGTTCCTCTCAAAGTGATCCAACAAAAAGGAACAATGATCACAGCGGAGACCGAAGGGAAGAGACTCACCAGAAACGTGACATACTTCAAAAAGTGCAGACCCACATTCACCGAGCGACTGGCCGATCCCAAACTGGAGCCAGAAGACCTCGAGACACTGACAACCAACAGCTCATTACCCATGGGGATCGCTGACGAGAATGAGAGTGACAACTCTGTCCATCAAGCACGCCCCAGACGTCTGATCAAGAAACCATCGCGTCTGATTGAAGAACCTTAAAGAAACGAACTCGAGACTTGACCAGGGACATGTCACTGTGTCATCATCCACCTCGTGTCGTCATCCACCGGGGGGGAGATGTAATGTAGCCAATGGACAGTGCCCAGTGACCACACTGGTCAGGCACTAGGACCAGCCCGAGGGAAGGACGAGGGCGGGAGGAAAGGGAGGAACTGGGGGACGAAAGGGCAGTTCACTGCTAACCACCATGCCTGTAAGACATGAATAAAGAAGCTCCCTATTATACCAGTTGTCCGCGTGGTCATTGAGTCACCTACGACTCTACAACAAGCCCAAGACAAAGCGCGCCAAACCAAACAGCGACCGGAGAGACAGAGAGACAGCGCTGGATCCCCCACCAAAGAGCGAGGGGGCGGACGAAAGCAGTCCCCAGTCTCACACAAGTAAGGAAGAGCAGGACAACACACCAGGTAGTCCCAGGAACCAAGGGAGCACGCCCTCCACGATCAAAAGCAAGAAAATGAGTGCGCAGGCAGGATACGCGATGGCGCCAGTACAATTCCTACCCAGGCCAGGAGAGCCACTAATGAAGTGGGAGGACTGGAGAGAGTACATAGACAATTTTATAGGAGTCTTGGAAGACGAAAGTGAGGAGGAGTTCAATCCCAAGAGGAAAAAACGCATCCTATTACTTAACCTAGGCCCCGAAGGTCTGAGAATATACAAGAGCCTGGTGCCGAAGGAAAGAGGGAGCACGGATGACAATATGTACGCCCATGCCATCGATGACCTGAATGAACACTACCGACCGGCGGTGTGCGTGTCAGTGGACAGATTTAATTTCCAACAGAGGAAACAACGCCCAGGCGAGACTGTGGAAGAATATGTGGCAGCCCTGAAGAGACTGGCGTCCACGTGCAAGTACGATAATTGGGAAGAAGAATTCATCAAGGACCAAGTGGTGATGCACACCACGTGCACAGCGGTGCAGGACAAACTGTGGGCCAGCGGAGACACCACCCTGAAGGAAGTGATGGTGATCGTCAAAAGAGCAGAGCTAGCGCGCAGGTGCGCCGAAGCAACAAGGAAGGAGACTGCGCCCACCGCCGTGGTGAACAGAGTAGACGACGAGGTACCGCGCCGGGACTACAAGTACAAGGGGTCGGCGGCGAAGGGACCCAACAAATGGCAAGGCAACCCAGACCCGCCGGGCAAGCAAGCGGGAAACACCAAGAAGCCATGTTACAGGTGCGGGAGCTGGTCCCACGAAGCGCACGACAGCAAGTGCCCAGCATTCCACGCCAAATGCAGCTACTGCGGGATAGTGGGACACTATGAGAAGGTGTGTCGGAGAAAGGCATCGAAGAGCATGGTAAAATACATCGGACAAGACAGTGAAGAACAAGATGAGGGCGCAGGAGAAGACGTCGTCACTGTCATTTATATCGAGGACCAAGTACTAGGTGTGGATGGTCAAGTGATGAGTGTCGACGGCAAGAGAACGATGAAACCCGTCCTGGAGATGTCGATTGGAGGAATACCGATAAACGTGGTAGCTGATACGGGCTCGCCCTACACCATCATCCAGAGAGCGGTATGGGAGGAGAGTTTTGCACCACACCTAGGCCCAGAACTGGAGAAGCTGGACATTTGCCCGGTGACGTATAATGGGGACCGCATACCCATGGCAGGGTTCAGCCCATTACATTTCAAGTTCAGAGGCCGGTCCGCGTTCTGCAAACTCTACATATCAGAGAGAGGACCATCGGTCCTAGGATGGCTTGACCAAGGCGACCTGGGCATCAAGCTGGATCCAGGGGGCAAGGAACAGATACTACTCACGGAACCGGAATCCTGGCCTGACCTAGACAAATGGAAAGGAGAATACCCCAAGGTGTTCGGAGGCACTGTCGGAAGGATGGAGAAATTCGCACACAAGATAATTCTGAAGGAAGATGCCGTACCGGTCGCCCACAAGGTGAGGAATGTACCATTGGTAGTGAGAAACGCAGTACAAGAGGAACTTCAAGATCTGGAAAGGAAAGGGATCATCGAACCCATCACATGCGCGGAGTGGCTCGCGCCCCTGGTAGTAGTGATGAAGCCAAGCGGGAAGGTCAGGTTGTGCGTCGACCTGCGCAGGCTGAACAAGAGCATCGTGGTGGAGAAATTCCCTTTGCACCGAATCGAGGAAATGCTGGCTAGAACCAGGGGGGTCAAATGGTACTCCACCATAGACTTGACCTCCGCCTACCACCAGATCGCCCTGCACCCGGAAAGCCGAAAACTCACATCGTTCATCACCCCATTCGGGTGCTACCAGTTCTGCCGCATGCCGTTCGGGCTAGCCTCAGCGGCTGCGGTGTTCCAAAAGCTGATGCACCAACTGTTTAAAGACACAGATGGAGTCCAATATTTCCAGGACGACATCCTGGTGATGGGACGAGACAAGATGGATCATGATAACAAACTTGGGAGGGTACTAAAGATCCTTGAGAGTAAGGGCCTCACAGCCAAATGGACCAAGTGCCGGATAGGAATGGAGTCCGTGACTTACTTAGGACATGAAATTGGGGTGCGAGGGGTTACCCCGAAGGGAGACAATGTGAGAGCCATTTGCGAAGCACCGCCGCCCTCCAACAAAGAAGAAGTCCGTTCGTTCCTTGGAATGGCGGAATATTATAGTAAGTTCGTGCAGCACTTCGCCTCCAAAACCCACCACATGAGGCAGCTGACAAGAGACAACACAGAAATCTGCTGGTCGGAGGATGCGCAAGGCGAATTCGATGTCATCAAGAGAGAAGTGGCTGGAGCGGTACCGCTGCAAGGGTATGACCCTCAAGGAACCACAGTGCTCACCACTGATGCCAGCGACAAGGGGCTGGGTGCTGTCCTGATGCAAGATCGAGGTCAGGGGAGAATGGAAACGATTAGTTTCGCCTCCCGCACGCTGAGTGAAACCGAAAGGAAGTACAGCATCATTGAAAAGGAAATGCTGGCGGTAGTGTGGGCCATGACCGGATTCAGGCAGTTCTTGTGGGGCACGCGGTTCCTGTTGAGAACAGATCATAAACCCTTACTAAAGGTACTAACGTCCAGCGGACACGCAAGCGCTACGCCCAGAATCTCAAAGATGACTCTCAAACTGCTAGAATTTAGATACGATGTAGAACACATCCCCAGCAGCAGGAACAGGGTAGCTGACTATCTGAGTAGAGCAGCGGCTATGGACCAAAGTGGAGAAGACCAAGCATGGACGGAAGAAATGGTGGCACTCACGGAAGACCAAGAGAAAACCATAGGACATCAGGAGTGGAAGGAAGCATACGGAGAGGACCAGGTCCTAGAAGAAGTAAAATCATACATCACAGGAGGATGGCCAGACAAAAGACAAACCCGGGGGGACCTCAACCCATACTTTGAAGTCAGAGAAGAGTTGTCGATGGACGACCTAGGAGTGTTTGTATACAGAGGGGAGAAAGTCATCCCCCCGGCAGGAATCGTCCCCAAATTATTGGACATACTCCATGAAGGACACTTGGGGATAGGGAAATTGAAATTGAGAGCCAAGCAAAACTACTGGTGGCCTGGGATGGACGTAAGGGCCGAGAGGCATGTCAGGGAATGCACACAGTGCCAAGGGGCAGATAAGACACTTAAACCACTACGCCCAGCTCTTGGAAAGTTCGATCTCCCAAGGAACCCATGGGAAGAGTTGTCAGTGGATATTCTGGGCCCGATACTGGACATACAAGGAGTCCAAAAGTATGTATGTGTTCTAATGGATAGATACTCCAAGTGGCCTGAGCTGAAAATAGATGAGGCGATGGATGCTGAGACCATCATTAAGTTCCTGGCTGACACATTTGTGAGGGAAGGCATCCCCAAGTCCATCCTGAGTGACAATGGTCCCCAGTTCAAGTCAGAGAAATGGAACGAGTTCATGCAGAGAAATGGCATACTAGTAAAGCACACGTCAATATATCACCCCGCAGGAAACGGACTGGTGGAGAGATTTAATAGAGTGGTGATGGGGTCCGCTCAAGCAGCCATCTCCAACAACAAGGACTGGGAAAAGGAGATATGGAACTTGGTTTGGGCATACAGTATTACCCCTACGGGGACAGGGTACAGCCCCTTCCAGATATTAAAGGGCCGCGAACCATTCACTCAAGACAATCGTGTATGGAAGGAAAAGACTATAGTGAGCGAATGGTCCCCCGCAGTGGTGCGAGCCAACTTGGAAAGGGCGCAAGCTATTTACTCAAAACACTACAACAACCGGAAGAACGTGAAGGAGACAAGATTGGAAAAAGGAGAATGGGTGCGAGTAAAGTTGGCCACCTTGCAAAGGAAAGGAGACAGCAAGTACAGCAAACCATGCAGGTCAAGGAAGTGCTGGGCAGAGCAGCTCTGTTAAGCGACGGGAACGTGTGGTCATTGGACCGCATGGCAAGATGCAACAAAGTTCTAAGTTGGGACCGGGTTGGAGCAGACCTGGAAGACAAAGAGGAAGGAACGGTTGAGCAAGGATATTCTGAGACATATCCAGACGAGAGGAGCAGAGAGCAGCAAGAAGAGAGACCTGGTGATACCAACCAGGCATCGGCGAGTGAAGGCAACATGGACAGGAGAGAAAGTAGTGCGGCGGCGCTAGGGAGAGGAAGGTGCGATGAAGGGACTCAGGAAGGGAGAACCCCGTCTACCCCGGTGAGACTGACCCAGAGGGGGAGACCGGTGGTCAAACCAGCCTGGTTCCGAGACTTTGACATGAACGGCGGACTGTGAGTTAACAGTTTATGTATTTGGGAAAAAGGGGAGATATGTAGTGGCACAGTCTAGCGTACGCACGTCACGTACCGGCGTGACGTGCAGGCGGCCATGTTCCGGCTGCGCGCGCACAGGCGCGCAGATTCGCGCGAAAGCCGCGTCCGGCAGCCCAGCGGCTCGGCGCTATTTAGGGCAGACAAGTTAAAATATACAACGTTAATCCTCCACCTCTGCAGAGTCTTTATTTATGGTAATACCAACATCACATATACTCACAATGAATGTTGAATCACTTCTTATCTTTCCTAAATTATGCACAGCAAACTTACATATGTACATACATGCCAACATGTCAACTTCGTTGAGAGGGAGAAATATGCGTGGGTGCAACGACCTGAATAAAGCGTAACACGAAACGGGTCAGGCCTAACATCGAAATAGGTCATAGGATTAACTGGGAGAGATGTTTTTTTTTTTTCACCACTTTCAAGAAATAACTTATGCTTTATAGAAATAGGTCATACATACACCTGTAAGCAGAATGTAGCATGCTCACTTCCAGGAAGAGAGCTTTCAACTCCCTGGCCAGCAAACCTTGTCTGAGGTCGCCAGGACCTTATATGGTCTGCTAGTGGTTGGTACATGTGTACACTGATTGGTGGTTGTATCTGGTGTTTCTACTGGATTAGGGTTAGTGTCCTCATTGGTTGGGTATTTGAGGGTTCTGATTGGTTTCTGGGTCTGTGATTCAATCAATGTAAGGTTGGGACTAGGGTTAGGATTTCTTTTGGGAGTAGGGACTAGGGCTCCCTATGTTATTGGTTGTTGGGAGTAGGGTGGGGCTAAGGTTAGACCTTTAATTGGAAGTAGCGATTAGGGCTTCTGGTGTGATTAGTTGTGGGACTAAGAGTAGGGTTAGGCTTTCTATTGGCAGTAGGACCTATTGGTTGCTTGGACTTGGTTTGGGACTACTGGTAGGGCTAGGGCCTCTATTGTACGTAGAGATCTGGGTTTTTGAACTGATTGGGTGGTTGGACTAGGGCTAAGATTGGCTGTAATGTCCTGGTCTCCTATTGGTTCTAGATTTTAGGGCTAGTGTTGTGAATGGATAGTGTTAGGGCTAGGGTTCCCATTGGCTGAAGGGGTCACCTGATTACTAGGGCTATAAAAGACCATGGTTAGGGCGTCTCAGCCTGGGCGGAGAGGACACGGGCTGCTGCCTGTTTGAGCCAATTAAGGGCAGAGAGGACAAGTGCTGCTGCCTGTTTGAGCCTTTCAAGGGCGGAGAGGACAAGGGCTGCTGCCTGTTTGAGCCTGTTCGAGCCTGGCCAGGGCCAGAAATGCTGCCCATTTTTCCATTTAGCAATACCCAGCCCACACCATCCACATCCACAAACTTAAGGTACTTATGGATCTATATATCACTTTCTTCTAATTTAGCATTTCCAATGCACTATCCTATTTCTCAGCCTATACATCTATCAATATATCCTCTACATCTACTCTCTCATTTATCCCAAAGCCCATACCACTACTATGATACCCAAAATAACCCTTTCTTGACTCTCTCCCACTCTACCCCTCCTTGTATCATCTGACACCTCTTTCTACTATACCTATCCCCCAAAACAAGCCTTTCTAAACTCTTCCCTCTGACTCCTCCCCTCCAAAACTCCTTTTTACTCATCCAAAAGCCTCCTCCTACTGCTAAGACCTAAAAACAAAACAAACAATAAAAAACATCACTCTTTTATCCCTCCACTATTCTTTTCAATCAAAATTAACAGACTAACATGTTCACTTCTCAAACTCCATATTTAACTATACTAATTCACCACTGATCCTTTATGGGTTCCGGAGAAATGTGCTCCAACACCCTATCAGGGGTAACAAGTGCTATATGAATGCAAACCTTTCTTCCCCTTTTATCCCTCCACTATTCTTCTCACTCCAAATAACTGACTAATATCCACCACAGAGATTACTTTCATATTTCACCATACTAATTCACCACCAATCCTTTATGGGCTTCCGGAGTTGCGTGCTTCAACACCCCATCAGGGGTAACAAGCGCTATATAAATACAAACCTTTTTTCCTCCTCTATCCTTCTTCTATCATTCCAAATCCAAATAACTGACTTACCTATCCACCACTTAAAATGTACTTGCATGTTTCACTATACTAATTCAACACTAATCCTCTATGGGTCCCGGAGTAGCGTCCTACTTGCCGAAAAAGCGCTTTGATGCCTCATCGGGTAGTAAGCGCTATATAAATGCAAATACAATACAATACAATATGTATTAATTTCATCAATGCATGACAAGTCAACATAATGGGAGAAACGGTATAAGCCAATACACCTAGAAGAAAAGACTGTGTCAAATACAAGGGGGTAATGAAGAAGGCATCCAATTACAAAAGAGGTGCTTTTGTCAACAGTGCACTAGTTGTGTTCTTGTTGTAATCTAAGTCAATACCAGTGACAGTCTGTAGCACTAAAGTACAACTCTGTATACCTGGAAGATGAGCTGGTGATAAAGATGAGGTGGAGATAGCACATTAGAGCAGATACTCCTGTTTGCACAGTGCACTAATATATTTGAGTTAAAAGTTTGTGAAAATCTGGGGGCACAAAATGTTCTGGTCTGTGTGAACACTTGGGAGGTGAGCTGGTAACAAAGATAGGGGGTGGTAAAGATGAGAGTGGGATAATAAATTGCAGCAGAGACAATATGGTTCTTACAAAGCAGATGTGTTATTTATGTCAATGGTTTCAGCTTTAGTGGCATTGAGGAATATGAACTGAAAGAAAGTGTTATATCCAGGGACACTAAGACCATGCTGGACAGAGTTCTCTCAAGTCCGCAGACAGGACATTGGACACTATACCTGTGTGGGGATGGGGAAAGACTGGTAGCATGGGTAACAAAGGGAATTCCACTGCAGGATAAACACAGGACACCTTGGGTGGAGACAAGCTCCCCCAAGTATAGAAGAACAAATGGGATGGGGAGGAATCTATATAATAAAGAGTAGGTGTACTACACTTGAAACTAGTTACTTACCTGTACACTATAGTTCTCCAGTATTATCTTTCATAGATTCACATGCTTGTATCTTCCCCGTCGTCATCGTGGTAGTCTCACGGTTACAGAATGACCAAAGCAGTACAATAGAAAAGACAAAACTGCATAGAAAACCCCATAGGGAGTGAATTATTTGGTAACCAGACCTCCTTATTGTTTGGTCCAAAACTCAGCCAATCAGCAGTAAGCCCTGACATCCCACTCCCCAGCAGAACTCTCCTACCTCAGATTTCCGGCCCCAAGTGAGAGACATGGATATACTCAGAGGTAAAAGGTTCTACCTGAGAAACAGGGAGGTGGGAAGGCGCATGTGAATCTATGAAAGTTAATACCGGAGAACTATAGTGCACAGGTAAGTAACTAGTTTCTTCTCCAGTATTGAATTTTTCATAGATTCTGCTTGCCCCAGACACGGTCGCTCCTCCTCACGCTGCTCCCTGACCTGACTCCAGACTGGTATCGTAATTACAAGCCCTCCGCCTGCATTGTAGACGCATAGACGCATATTTAATATTGTATTCAGCCAGGTCGCCAGACATCGCCTTAAACGTGCTACATTTGTCTAAATTAGCATATCCCAGTAGCGCGAGTCGCCCATAGCGCGCTGCAACGCTCCTGTAATCTGTGCTGCATTTATTTCATTGTGTGCCTGCCTGTGTGATTACATTAGCGTTTTTCACCATCTTGTCTCCCAAGCCTGCATCGCTTTTGGCTGTCTGCCATTTTACCTTGTTTGTTGTTGTCTTTGCCCTCCCCAGCTCCACACCCCGCCTCCCGCCTCCCAGCTGCCCCTCCCTCGCCCCTCGCCTTCCACTATCCACATATGACCGATGCAATCGCGCGCAGCGGTCGCGCCGAAGGTGCGCCAAAGGTAAGCCCGTCTACCCCCGTCCGCGCCTGGACCGCGCCCAGTGCCAGACCCCCTGGTCCTCGCCGCACCCAACCCCCTAGAATCACATATGATGCCGCTACTCTCTTCGCCCTCAACCCCGGACGCGCCCCACACTGCTGCGAAGCCACCCCAGGACGCACCCACGGCCCATTCGCATGCCTCTCCTGCAAGCTCAACTGTTCCAGGGCCCTCACCAAACCCACGTCCTCCACACACAGCTCCGAACCCAACGGCCTGAAGTGCATCCTACTGAACACCCGCTCGATCCACAGACATGCAACAGAACTCTGGGACCTATTGGACTCTGCGTCACCTGACATCGCCTTCCTTACTGAAACATGGATGAACACATCTTCTGCTCCTGACATCGCCATAGCCATACCGGACGCTTACAAGATTATTCGAAAAGACCGCACCGATCAAACAGGAGGAGGCCTCGCCATCGTCCACAAAAACACCATCAAAATCACAACCAGTCCCGACGACAATCTCACAACCGCCGAACATCTCCACTTTCAGATCCACACCGACCCCAGAACCACCCTTAGAGGCACCCTCATTTACAGGCCTCCAGGATCCCGCACCCAATTCAGCGATGACATCTCGGACTTCGTATGCCCGCACGCCCTCGCCTCCGAAAACTACATTCTTCTAGGAGACCTCAACTATCACCTTGAAAACATACTCGACAGCAACACCACCACCCTTCTGGACAACCTGGCCAACCTCGGACTCAAACAACTTGTTGACACCCCAACCCATGTAGCCGGACACACGCTCGACCCTATCTTCACCTCCAGCAAACACATCTCCTTCGATCGCACCACAGCTCTCCACTGGACGGACCACAGCTGTGTTCATTTCAGCTACAAATTCACCCTGACCCACATCAGCCCACAACCAATTCCCCGAAGAAACTGGAACAAAATCACCTCCGAACAACTCCGAACATCACTCAACCAAAACCCCCCCACCCTCTCATCGGACCCAAACCAAGCGGCAACCAATCTCAAGCAATGGATCACCCACAACGCTGACGAATTAGCGCCCTTGAAAAAGCACCAGATCAAATCAACCAGCAAAAAGGCTCCCTGGTTCAATGATGACCTTAAAAATTCCAAGAAGCTATGCCGCACCCTGGAGAAAACTTGGAGAAATAACTAAACCACCGACAACATGTCCACCCTCAAGGCAGCCACCCGCAAACACCACTAACTGATTCGTTCCGCCAAGAAATCTGCATTCAAGGATCGTCTTGACAACAACACCCATAACAGCAAGGAACTCTTCAATATCGTCAAAGAATTCACCAACCCCACCGCAGCATCCAACGACATCATTCCCTCCCAAGACCTCTGCGACGCGCTATCCTCCTTCTTCTACAACAAAATTGCCGACATCCACAACAGCTTCAAGAACTCTCCCAGCGATCATCACGCCCCACCCCCTCCAGACCCTACTCCCCCTACTAACAACCTCAGTGCCTGGAACACAATCACCACTGAAGACACCATCCGCCTCATGAACTCAATACACTCTGGCTCGCCTTCTGACCCCTGTCCCCACCACATCTTCAACAAAGCTGACTCCATCATCGCACCCCAACTCCGCGATGTCATCAACTGCTCTTTCAACTCTGCCACCTTTCCAGAAAGCTGGAAACACGCCGAACTCAGCGCCCTTCTGAAAAAACCCACAGCAGACCCCTCAGAACTGAAAAACTACCGACCCATATCCCTCCTCCCATTCCCGGCCAAAGTCATCGAGAAAGCCGTCAACAGCCAACTCGCTGCCTTCCTTGAATCCAACAACTCCCTTGATCCATCTCAATCCGGGTTTCGAGCCAAACACAGCACCGAAACAGCCCTCATTGCAGCGACCGACGACATCCGATCACTCCTGGACAACGGTGAAACAGTGGCCCTCATCCTACTCGACCTTTCCGCCGCTTTCGACACAGTCTGCCACAGCACCCTTATACAACGACTCAGCAACATTGGCATTCAAGGAAAAGCCTTGGACTGGATCACCTCATTCCTCGCTGGGAGAACTCAAAGAGTCCGACTTCCCCCATTCTACTCAGAGGCCACCGAAGTCATCTGCGGCGTACCTCAAGGTTCCTCACTCAGTCCCACCCTCTTCAACGTCTACATGAGTCCTCTCGCCTCCATCGCGCGTCAACACAACCTCAACATCATCTCTTACGCCGACGACACCCAGCTAATCCTTTCCCTCACCAATGACCCCAACACAGCCAAATCCAACCTTCACGAAGGCATGAAAGAAGTAGCCGAATGGATGAAACAGAGCCGCCTAAAACTGAACTCAGACAAAACCGAGGTGCTCATCCTAGGATCCTCCCCCTCAGCTTGGGACGACTCTTGGTGGCCTTCCGCTCTGGGCACAGCACCCACACCCACAGACCACGCACGCAACTTGGGCTTCATCTTGGACTCCTCTCTCTCGATGTCCAGACAAGTCAACGCCGTCTCGTCCTCCTGCTTCAACATCCTTCGCATTCTCAAAAAGATCTTCCGCTGGATCCCACTCGAGACAAGAAAGACTGTCACCCATGCTCTGGTCACAAGCCGACTGGACTATGGTAACACACTTTAAGCCGGAATAACAACAAAATTACAGAAAAAACTCCAGCGTATTCAAAACGCGCCAGCAAGACTCATATTAGACATCCCGCGCCAAGATCATATCTCAGGACATCTAAAAGACCTTCATTGGCCCCCGTCAACAAAAGAATTACTTTCCGCCTTCTCATCCACGCACACAAAGCCCTCCACAATATAGGACCCGAATGCCTCAACACTCGACTATCCTTCTACAAACCCAACCGCCAACTAAGATCGTCCAATCTAGCCCTCGCCACAGTCCCACGCATCCGGAAATCCACCATGGGTGGCAGGTCCTTCTCCTTCCTGGCTGCCAAGACCTGGAACTCACTCCCAACACACCTCCGCCTTACTCAAAACCACATCTCCTTCAGAAAAGAACTGAAAACCTGGCTATTCGACAAATAATGAACCCCTTCCCCAAGCGCCTTGAGACCCTCTGGGTGAGTAGCGCGCTATACAAATGCCCGAACTTGAACTTGAACTATAGATTCACATGCTTGTATCAGAGTAGCAAGTAGTACCAAAGAGAATTAGCGTTTCCAGGATAGAACCCTAAGATTCTGGTTCTGCTCCTAAACATTGTGATGTCATAACTATTAGACACCATCCACAATAAATGAATAATCTCTGTAAACCTTGAAAATTAGAACGTATTTCACATATAACAACCCTAAGTTAATGCTTAAATAAAACATTGTTCATCAGTCTGTGTATTCTTGCACTTATTCCTATGTATATTTATGTATTTATACACATTTTCATACTGAAATGAATAGTTGAATAGAAAAAATACCTTATTGAAATAGACGTCGAAGGACGGCTTGCCCCACTGCCGTGTCCTCCTTCCACGCAGTTTCTAGACAGTAGTGTCTAGTAAAGGAGTGGATGCTCTTCTAGGTCGCTGCTCTGCAGATGTCTGGCAGCGATACTCCTGCAAACAAGGCCGTTGAGGTTGCCATCTTTCTAGTGGAATGAGCTTGTACTTTGGAGCGCAGTGGTTTTCTGGCCGTTTCATGACATTTGACAATAGCAGATGTAATCCATCTTGAAATACTTGATCTGGATAAAGACAGTCCTTTTCTCTGTCCCTCGAAAGCTATGAACAGCTGTTTTAATTTTCTAAAAGGTTTTGTCCTGTCAATATAGAATTTTAAACATCTTTTGATGTCTAGTGAGTGTAAGGCCCTCTCTGCTTCTGTTGACGGATTTCCAAAGAAAGTAGGAAATATTACCGGTTCATTAAGATGAAATATTGAAGGGACCGTAGGTATAAATTTAGGGTTCGTCCGTAATATCACCTTGTCCTGGCGAAACTGAAAAAAGGGTTCGGCTATTGAGAATGCTTGTATTTCGCTAACTCTCCTCGCAGATGTAAGGGCCAAAAGCAATGCTGTCTTCCATGATATGAATTGCAGGTCTTCTTTATGTATTGGTTCGAATGGTGGCTTCATAAGTTGAGACAGTACTGTATTGAGATGGCGTTGGATCGGAGGGAACACCCTGAAAAGCCCTTTGAGAAATTCCTTGATCACTCCATGCGAGCAGAGCGAAGGCTGATTTGGTGCTCTCCTATATCTCGAAATTGCTGCCAGGTGCGCCTTCAAAGAGGCATGTGAAAGACCTGCTTTCAACAAGTAAAGGAGATATGGCAAGATTTGTTCTGGAGAAACTGCAAGAGGATATAGCACCTGAGATGCGCACCATTGACAGAACCTTTTCCATTTTGCCACATATATTTTATTTGTGGAGACTGCTCTAGATTGGGATAATATGTCCCTGCAATCTTGAGGAATGTTCAGAGATTGGAACTCATGCTTGTGAGGTTCCATACTGATAAGTTCAGTGATGTCAAATTTGGGTGGAGAATTTGTCCTTTGTTCATGGAGATCGGGTCCTGAGTTATCGGGAACTGCATCCTGTTGGACGCTGAAAGTTGGAAAATCTCCGAGAACCATGCTTGTCTTGGCCAAGCTGGAGCTATCAAAATCACATGACATGGCTCCGACCTCATTTTGCGGAGTACTCTTGAAATCAAGGGGAATGGAGGAAATGCGTAGGCGAACATTCCCGTCCATTTCAAATGCAGCACATTTCCTAAAGATCCCTTCTGTGGATATCTGCGTGCGAACTGTTCGCACTTTGAGTTGTCCTGGGTTGCAAACAAATCTAATGTTGGCGTGCCCCACCGCTGAAATACTCTTTGTAGCTGTGCATGGTTTATTTCCCACTCGTGAGACACACTGGCTGTTCTGCTCAGGACATCTGCCCTTGTGTTGTGTATTCCCTGTATGTGTTGAACCTGAATGGAAATGTTGTGACGTATTAGCCATTTCCAAATCTTTTGAGCCTGTGACAAGAGTGGTTTCGATCTTGTCCCTCCCTGTTTTTTTAAAAGATAGAACATTGTCGTTGTACTGTCTGTTTGTATCATCACGGTAGAGCCGCATATTCTGTGAAGAAAAGCCTTTAGACCCAGGAATACCGCTTTCAGTTCCAGCATGTTGATGTGTAATTGTGCTTCCTGCTCGGACCAGTGACCCTGGATTTCTAGTTCCTGAAGATGCGCCCCCCCATCCTTGCAGCGAAGCGTACGACTTCATTACATAACTGTGACGTTGAGGTTCGAAAGCCAGACCTTGTACTAGGTTCTCTCGTAGCTTCCACCATGACAGACCCTTCCTAATTTGAGGAGATATGGTGATCCGATCCTTGAATGACCCCTGAGATTGAATCCACTGTTCGTCGAGGAGCTCCTGTAAAGGCCTCATCTGAAGACGGCAGTTTGGAACCAGTGGGATACAGGAAGACATCATTCTTCCCTACAAGGATTTGTATATTTTTACTGAAGTGTACTTTTTTGACTGCATGGTTGAAGCCAGACTTAAACATTTTCGAATCCGCTCCTCCGACTTATATGCTTATGCTTCCTTTGTGCAGAGCAAGACACCTAGAAATTGAAGCAATTGAAAAGGCACTATTGATGATTTTTCTAGATTGAGTCGCAGACCCAGGCGTTGAAAGAGATCCATGCAGCATTTTAAGGAAATCTGGACTTTTCTGTAAGATGGACCTTTTATAAGCCAATCGTCCAGGTATGGGAAAATTTGATGCCCCTGCAATCTTAGGTGAGCTGCAACTGGAGCCATTCATTTTGTAAAGACCCTTGGTGCCGATTTTAGACCAAAGGGCAACACCTTGAACTGAAAGTGGCGTCCCTCCACTACGAAACGCAGATACTTTCTGTGTTTTTTAGGTGAATCGGGATATGGAAATAAGTATCGATAAGATCTAGTGATGCCATGAAATCTTTTTGTCTTTGGATCAAGAGAATCTCCTGCAGCGAAAGCATACGGAAGGGAATTTTCTTGATGTACTAGTTCAGATCCCTTCGGTCCAATACCTGCCTCCATTTTGAAGTCTGTTTCTTTTTTATCAGAAAGAAATGTGAGTAAAATCCTTTTCCTCTCTGCCGAAAAGGAACTTCCTCTATAGCCCCCTTCTGTATAAGCAATAGAACTTCCTCTTGTAGTGCTGAGAGATGTTGCTGATGTTTGAAAACTGGGGGTTGATTTGGTGGTATTTGAACAAACTCTAGGGTATGGCCTCTGTGTATCACATCCAATACCCATTAGTCTGAAGTTACTGACATCCAATGCTTCGAGAAGAGAGACAGATAATGGTCGTTGTCGGGTATAAACCAGGTGGAGGGCGCCCTGGGTAGGTCATTGTCACCTATTAGATTGCTGTGTTTTGCCTCTAGACGTGGTTTTACTTCTGGACTGCTGGTGAAAAGAGGTGTTTGAGGATCGATATTGTTGATTAGAAGGATATTGCTGGTAATTTTGTTGATTGTAAGGCACCTGTTTGACTGGTACGATGATCTTTGACCAAATTGCCCTCTGGCTCCTCTCCTCCGAAAGGATTGAAATTTTCCTTGCTGAAGGGACCCCAGCGCCCGCGCCGTGTCCGTATCTGCTATAATGTCCTGGAGTGCGTCGTCTATGTGTTTTCCAAAAAGATTTTCCCCATCAAAGGGCATGTCCACTATCTTGGCCTGTACTTCGGGCCTAAAAGAAGTAGCTCTCAGCCAACCTTAACGTCTAAGCGCCACCGCTCCTGCCATTTGACGAAAAGCCATCGAAGATATATCCATGGAGATATCGATGGATTCCGAGGCCGCTTTAGCTCCATCTTGCAGAATAGCTGCCGCTTCTTCTTTCTTATTGTCTGGCAGGTGAGCCAAAAGTGGTGCTATATCTGACCACATCTGCCTGTTATAACGGCTGAGGAGGGCCAAAGCATTTGCCACCTTGATGGTAGAGGCTGCCATTATTGCAAACCTCTTTCTGGTTCCATCCATTCTTCTTCCTTCTTTATCCGTCGGAGCCATAGATGTGGAGACAGGATTTTTAGAGTTTCTCTGCGCTGCCTGCATCACCACCGATTCCGGTCTTGGGTGACCTATCAAACACGCAGGAGAAGTTTCTGGCGCTCGATATTTTTTATCAATCCTTGAGACCAACGCTGCCACTGAAGCTGGTGTCTTCAGAATCTTAAGACCCTCATCCCATATATGCTGTATGATTAGGATCGATCTGGTTGACTTTCTTGAGTCCTCTTTAAAATCGTATAAGAAACATTCTGTTTCTTGAACCGGCATGTTTAGGTCGAATCTTTTAGCAGCCTTTTCGATAACATCGTGGAATCCTCCAATGTCTTGAGGAGGCGAAATTCGCGGGGGAAGGTGAAGGTGATGGTGAAGGAGTTGTTGGCAAAACATACTCATCCCATTCTACTGTAGCATGTAGTCTGGTGTCAGGGTTCAAGAATGTGAGAGACATGAGGATGTCATCCTTTAATGCAGGCATTGACTTTATCATATATTTTACAGCATTTATGTGAAAATACTTGGCTTCATTCAGAAATTTGTTGTATGCTGCTGAACCTAGAAGATCCTCTTTCCTGGCCTCCTGTTTGGTCATGAGGCCAACGTAAATTTCATTTAGTGGCAAGTGATTGTCTGGATTTTCAATGTCAATATGTAGCAAATCTTAAACTGTAGCCATAACTTGAGGTTTATAAAGTTGGCCATAAAATTTTGGAAAAGATGCATTGCTGAAGAGTAGAGAACATGTATCATTGGGGCTTCACTTTAAAGTAATGTATTGAATTAATAAAAAGTTGGAAGCACAGCCTGAAGAAACATGAAATAAAGTTTTGTCATTGTGGTTTTGAACAGCTTTACAAGTCGTAGTTCTCGATCACCAGATTTTCCCTTTTTCTGATTACCTTCAGAATCCTCATCAAAGTTTGAAAGGAAGTAAGACTTTAGTGAGTTCCATTGCTTTAGCGTTCTCTCTGCAGACTTTCCCAAGCTTAGCCACCTAGTACTGACATGTTTAATCACTTTCCTGACTTCTATCTCAGTAAAATTCATATACTCTCTGAGTATACCTTTGCGCTTCACACTTTTTTCAAGTTGTAATATGTGTCCAGGAGCATTTCATCAACTTGACAGACAGTGCTTTGGAAGCTTTTTGCGCACTCAAATGACATAAATAACAAGTTAAACCCATTGCAGAAGAGATTGGTCTAAGACCACTGACCTTCTGGCGCAGACTGTTGGTGACCCCTGAAATAGCATCCTTCCAAACTGAACTCAAGGGGGTCCTGGGACTATCGGGGGTGGGAAAATGGGAATGGTTTAAGCACATCAAAGAAATTTGTGCCAGAATAGGTATCTTTGACCAACCTGTGGATTAATCCCGAGGTAGTGTCCCTAACAATATCTCGACTACAACATGTTTGAGCTTATAGAGGACTCAAACTAGTTGATCTGAAGACAAACACTAAACTCGGGCATTTAGCGGCTGCATTTTTTAACATAAAAACCGAGTACCTCTTGGAGTCTTTTCTGGATGACATACAGCCCCCCTTGGCAAGGAAACTGTAATCCAGTTTAGATTAGGGACCCTCCCGGTCAATGCTTTCACAAATAAATGGTTGGAAGATCCCCCTGTTGGTTTCCCTACCTGCAACAGCCCATATGAGACTGACATACATGTTCTCTTTTTTTGCCCTGACTATAAATCTGCCAGACGGCATTGGCTCATACCTTTATGTAGAAAAATGGGCTGGAGGTGTATAGAATTGTAAGATTGGACACCCACCCACCCATAGTCTATGCCGTGTCCCACTTTCTTAATTCTTTGTGGCACAGGCATAGGGCGTTTTTAAACACATCTCTGCAACTGAAAAAAATGTTCTCTGCACTCTTGTTGTTTTTAGACTCAAAGGTTTTCACAACTTTTATCTGGTTTTAATCATTCTTGTTTTTAATTGGTGTAAAGATATTGGACAAACTAAAATGATCTTTTGGATATACCATGAAATATGCAATCAATGAACTATCAAATGTTGTCTATTAATGCTATACTTGTATATGAATTTCTACTTTTTATGGCCTTTTACGACCGAAATAAAGTTTATTGAAATGGATAAATGACAAGGACAACCAACATCATACATCTTTTATTTCTCATCCTTTTGTTCACTCCTGATTTCACTGAGTAGACTGTTGTGCTTACCGTTCATGCAATTAGTGTTATCGGGGGAATATGTTACACAGTTGTTCCAACCAAGATATTTTTCTCCGATAACATGGTTGCATGTGTCAAACCAGGTCTGGACATCTCCTGCAACAGTAGAAGGCATAACAAGCAATTACGTGATTATGTGCCCTGTATTTGGATCTTCATGGCGCACTAATATAGGAAGATATTTCTCATTTCCATCATTACTTCCATCAGTTGCTAGGCCAAACCACGCTTTCTTCTCCAGAGCCTTGTTTTTGCCCCATCAATACTTTATGGGGCAATAGTTCCATTAACTATATGACTGGCTTTTGTCCTTCCACATGAGAATTTTCCAGCTATTTTTGAATCAGTACACATTATTTTGAA
The DNA here is from genome assembly GCF_964261635.1 of Lissotriton helveticus. Taxonomy (NCBI): domain Eukaryota; kingdom Metazoa; phylum Chordata; class Amphibia; order Caudata; family Salamandridae; genus Lissotriton; species Lissotriton helveticus. The sequence goes on along the minus strand of NC_136073.1, from coordinate 678,998,620 downwards.
TAGTGAACCGGCGTGATCAGACACTGCTAGGGGTTTATTATGTTCCATTAGGAAGCCAATAAACAAAACTTCAGTGGACTTCATTATTGTATCATTGCTGCTTTATGGTTTTTTTTTTTCTTTCTCTTTTCAATAAAAAATGTATACCAAAAAAAAAATAATAATATTAAACAAAACTTCAGCTTTTATCACCTTTTCATCAATATCTTCTGCTGCCTGGCCTCAAAAAACAATCAGTCATTAGGTTTTGCCTGGCGAAAAGATGCGCTCTGCGCATCTTTTTCGCGCAGGCGAAAACCTGATGAGAACTGTAGTGGGGCTTGGGTCGGCCCTCGTCATTCATTGGCTGGCTCCATAAATGGAGCCTAGCCATTGGACGAGGGGCCTGTCCGTCAATGCCGGACCAGATTCGGGGGCGTTCCCGAGATTCTTTGGCTTTTGCCGACGTCACGCGACGTCAGCCGAAAGCCGGGAACGCCCCCGAATCTGGTCCGGCATTGCCGGCACTTCTGCGTCTCTCCACCCCCCTTTCCCGCCCCCTCCCGCTTGTTGCCTGATGCTGGCCTCGCGGCCGCGGAGAAGCCGAGGGAACAACCGCTGACGTCACCCGGGAGCCGCGCTGCCATTGCTTCAGGCTGCGGGAGGCTCGCCGGGCGACCTGCGCGGTGATTGGCTGCCTTTTTTCCCTCGGTTTGCGGTTTGTTGTTGTGTAGAATGAGCGTTATTAGGTGTTAGTAGATTTGTCCGTTATCGGTGCTTAAAGAGATTTTATCTAAGTTTATTTGTATTTGAAATGCCACAGGTTAGTATTTAATGCTAACAGACTATGTTCTGCCCCCGCACCCCCATCCCTACACTCAGCCCGCCCGGGACAGCGGCGGGGATTGTCACAAACAACGGCCGCCATGTTGGGAAGAGCCCTCGTCAGAACTTGTCTGGGTTGGATTCTGAGGGAATCTCCACTCCTAACCCTTGTCAGCCCTGACCCCAGTCACCCGCCCCCCGCTCACGCCTATGCTCTCTCTTTCTCAGAATGACTGTAAAGCTGGGCCAGGACGAGGCCGCCAAGAAGCTGCTGGGCAAAAGGTGTGCGGCCGCAGCGCTGGGAGAGGAGCCCACGGAGGAGGAGGAGGCCGCATTCCCGGGACCCCCAGGAGGAGGGCGAGCAGGATTTTCAGCCATCCGTGCAGCCCTCCCCGGACCAGAGACACTTTCTGCGTTCTAGCGTCCGACCGCACAGCAAGAAGGCGAGGAAGGAACCCACCGCCGGAGTAAACAGCGCCAGAGGCAGAGGTAAGGGAGTTATTAAACCCGCACACACGCACCCTAAAAACCCTGTGCACCTATGAAATACAGCAGTCCAGAAGTTCAGCATCACCTGCGTTCGCAACTCGCTATGCCTCATCGCGTTCCCTCCCACACTCAAACTTCTTGTCTGCATACTCCCAGGCCTGTGTAAACTATACACATACCTGTACCCGTTTGCATCCCAACTCCACAGAGAGTTCCTTGCACCCTAACAGGTCTGTGGCCAAATAGTCACATCCAGACTGACCACACACCCCATACTTACATCCCAGTAAAATTGTTCTAACAGCACTGTTGGGGTTATTAATGCATTGGAACCAGAGTGGCAATTGTACACCTGATATGATTAAATACCGGGTTGGCCTTTGTCAATGGAATCTATTTTTTTTATTGCCATTATTTTGTGTTCCAAAATACCCATTAAGAGAATTGTTACACATGTATATTTATGTAGCAAGTGTAGTAATATGTATTATTCAAATCGAACTAGGTTTGCTGTTTAAGGTTAATGTAAGAAACATCGCATGATTTTCATGTCACCTTGTTCTGTTTCAGTTTTTTGCATTGAAATATCTTAGGACAACGGTAAAGACGAACCGTAATTCAGATAGGTTGACCCCTTTGAGCTACACACTTTATTCCCATAATATACAAAATAAGAAACTGAAGTGGAGGTCTTAGCTTTCAGTGCATCGTTATGTTTTGTGTTAAATCTTAAATTGTTCTGCTTCATTTTTAGCAGGTGCACATCCTTGCATACATAATTTGTCCGTTTTCAGTTGGGATTTCTTTAACAGTTTCAAAATAGCCTTTTGTTCTCTGGGCAGTTTTCATGATTTCCTGCCCTATATTATTTAATTAGTGGTTTATTAAGTGGCGCTGGTTCAAGATTCATTCATGCCTCCTAACAATTTCAATGCCACCTATCATAAGTTAATCAGTCTGATTTCATCACCGACCCTGGCGTTTTTGTGTTTACAACACTCCCTGAGGAAAACGAGGTATACATATATTAAATTTTTTTTTAAATAAAAAAAAGCTGGAAACAAGGCGCACTATATAAAGGGTGTTAGGTAGCCAAACGCCCCAGATTGAGTATTTATCTCTATACATCGGAAAGCTTGTTATGGAGGATCTCCAACAATCGGGATGTCCACCAGTTTGAGGAAGCTGATGGCATTTAATGACATAATATTGCTCATGAAAAACGCACTGGCAGCGTATTTTATCAAGTGTAGCTCATTTATAGGGCAATTGTAAACGTCACATTAGTCAGTTTACCTGTAATTTTCTCTAGAACATTAGATATTTCATGGACGTGTAATAGTAGTACAGTACAACAGACATTCATTTACGAAAATATCTCCCATAGCTTTTTGTCACTGTATTTCTGTAATCTTGATCTAAGGAACCAGTGTTTCCTCCAGTTATTCAAATTCTCTGGATATATTTAAAATACTCCAGAAACTGACAAATATATGAACTGCTATTTCCATAATTATTTCACGTACGTTTTATGTCTTGGCTCTAGACTGTGCAAGCTATCGTCGATGGCTGCCATCTCAAGGTCAGGCGGTAAAACTGCCGGGTTGTCAGTTTAATTGGTCACGCCCTTATACTAACGGAGAAAATGACAAACTAGAAAGCATTTGCCTGACTCTAACATGGTTATAGCGGTGGCGCGTATCCACGTCCATATGTGCAATCTGGTTTGTGTAGTTCCTGTCACAGTTCTCAGAAGCTCTGCGCGTTCTGCTGTAACCCCGCCCCCCTGCCTCCCTCATCTTCCTCCGCTGCTTCCCGGCCCCGTTCCACAGCCCTAGCCCCGCTGCCGTCTCCCACCAGCACCATGCCGGCCGTGTCCAAGGGGGACAGAATCCCTCAAATTTATAGTGTGAGACCTACATGTATCCTGAGGTACAGTGCTAGACTGGCCATGCTATTTTGTATCTGCTGCTACCGAATTAAACTATTTAGCTATGGTTTCCTGAAATTTGGTTGCAGGTAAATTTCAGTGTTCTCTTAAATTGTACTGTCTCATTGCTGGCTTGTAATAAGGTTTTCAACTTGGACATGGGAGAGAACCTGCTTTATTTGATGCTGTGGATTAAATCTGCAGTACGTAGAAATTGGTTGCCTTGGACGCTGGGTTGTATTTAATCTCTTTGATGCAGTTGGTCGCGGGTGGCTCTATTAAAGTTTGTAGCTAGAGTTCAGTATATCTTTATGAAGTGGTTTGCTTGTGCCTCCGTGTGCCCCTGTTGCCCGCTTGTGCTGTGTGGGTGTGTGTGGAGGGCTCTGTGTGGCTGTGTGTGTAGGAAGCTTTGTGTGGCTGTGTGTGTGGGGGGCTTTGTGTGGCTGTGTGTGTGGGGGGCTCTGTGTGTGTGTGTGGGGGGGCTCTGTGTGTGTTTGTGTGTGTCATTTGCGAGAGATAAAGCTAGTGGCATTGTAAATGACAATGCCATTTATTTATGTTAAAAAAAACATAAATAAAAATAATGTCAAGAGCAATGCCAATAGCTCTAACTTTAACAAAGGCAAAACCATTGCATTGTAAATGCTTGTTTTTAGGTCTTGCATGCGCTCCATAGGAGGGCTTTTAGCCGTCGCTCTGCTCATTGTCAAGCACACACTCATGCTTGTGGCGACATCCACCTAGCGGGAGCGAGCAGGGGCGCGTCACAAGCACGAGTGTAGTGCTTGAAAATGAGCAATCTGCTCTCCCAAGCGTGCGCTCCTCACCCACACGTCCCGGCCACTCACTCGCTCCGTCGTCTTTTTTTTTGCTCGCGCTTCTTGTTTTTTATTACAAATTAAGCACTGATGGTAGCACTGCTCCGTCGGATCTTGGCTCGGATGTCTGTGACTTATCCCGGTCATGTGCTAGCATCACACTGATATAGGTTTGCTAATATGCTTCAGACCAGCCCCTGGCCTCATCTGTGTCATGTGGTGTGGTGTGGCTTCTTCCTGTGCAAGTACCTGCATGCCAACTTGTTTTTCTTACTTTTAAACTGCAAATAATTTGCGGTCAGAATGTGTGTATCACTTCAAGCTTTTGGCTCGGCTTGTGCGTGCGTGATTGTCATGCACACCTTCAAGTCTTTTGTGCAGGACTGCTGGCGAGTTAATGCATTTAAAAAAAGAACATGCTGATATATTTGAAAAGAAATAACTTTGCGAGAACGCACGCTAATTGCAGGCTGTGGTAGAGAGCTGGCGCGTGTGACAAGACGAGCTCCCATTTGACTGGATGTCCTTAGTTTAAGAGGCTGGGATGGGAATGTTCACTTCATCAGATTAACCCCCCGACCCTCGTCGTATTTTTTACCCGATTAAAGCCCCAGGAGCGGAGTCTGAGCAGCGCCTGGTCGGAGCCATGCGCAGATTCGTCCCCGCGGCCGGCTGCGCACATCCAGCTCCTTCCCTGCTGGCGCTGGGGCAGCGATGGTTTGTGCTGAAAGCCCTTCTCCGGAGTCAAGGTTGTTGGCAGAGCTGGGCGAGCGGGAATGTTTGTGGGGAGAGCCGAGCCGGGTGTCTGGCTTTGCTCTAAGCCAAAGCATGAGTTGAGCACCCCCCCCAATTTTTTGTCTCCACAATGTAACATCTAACGCTGCTTATCGTCTAATATTGACGTATTTCTGGCTTTTGCTCACACCTGCACATATTTACTTGTTTATTCTCTCAAACAAGTTATCTTTTATTTTTTCTTTACCTCTTTTTCCTGGCATTTTCTCTTCACTAGCCCCACAATCTCCATCCCTGATTGGGCCTCACCAGATCTCTCTTATTCGCTTTCTCTGCCCTCTCTTCTCTCTCGCCCAATCTACTATGTCGCTTCTAAGAGTCATGTAATGTATAAGGTGACACTTGGGCACAGATTTTAAAGGAGCTTCACAAGTGAAGTAAATGATTCTGAGATACATATAGGCGCAAGCTTCAAGTTAAAAGTCCAGATCGTGGTAGGGCCTGACTCAGACGATCATCATTCATTCCGTAGTCGATGAAATGAGCACCACTAAGTTTGGCGATAATAACAAATATTATTGAAGCGCCAAGAAGTGATTACATTTGTTGAGAATTCGACCTCTGTGATTTTCTATTGTGTTCTCAATACCTCGGCTAAGAATGAGACCTCGACAACATTCCTTCTACAACAAATCTATTTAATTTGCTAGATTTTACATGTACATGCCCATATGTGGACCTCTACTGTTCATGGTGCTTTCAGGAGAAAAAGGAGAGAAGTGTGAAAGAACACGCATCCACCATCGTAATCTTTTTGTTTTCTTCTTTTCTTTCAGTTCAGAGGACTGGTTTTGATAAGACTTTCTCTAGGCTGCGCTTGTCAGTATTTGTACTAGCCAAGTACACTTATCGAAGCGACTCCAACATAGGCCTGTACATCAGACCCAGGGGTCTAGCTATCGCTAATCCATTCAGGTATGGACTTGAAGCTCCGCTCACTCTCCGCCCATATTTTTCATTGGTTTGTGTCATTGTCCACTGTAAACTGAGGCTGGACATTGCTCTATAGGATTAGCAGTCCCTCCTTAGTACAGCCTTATCTTATTTTGTAACCTCCCGTGGCGACACCCCCGTTACGTGTGTTGTGATTTGTAGGCTTTAATTAAAGCTTCCAAACACTATTTTCTCAATTAGCTTTGTCGACCCGCTCTCCCCAAACGCTTTAAAAAAAATGTATAGCACGGGCGTCGAACACATTTGCAATGCAATAGGTCTCGCATTTGCAAGAGTTTAAGCTATTAGCATTATAAATGACTATGCCTTTTATTTATGTGTTTTAAAAGCAACACATAAATAAAAGGCATTGTCATTTACAATGCCAATAGCTCAAACTCTCGTAAATGCGAGACCTATTGCATTGCAAATGCTTGTTCCAGTCCGAGTCTGTGACAGTTCACAATTTTTGTGTTTTGGTGTATTGACATGCTTTAATACATCATTCCTGCCACCATGGCTAATGCTGAAATCTGATGCACAAATTTCACAAAATGCACTGCCTGGCCCATTTCTAGATTTCAAAATGAATGGAAATTCTTTTTGCCATGTCTCTTTGAATGTACAATCATATTTCTTTTTTTTTTCTCCCATTGGTGGTGTGTGATCTGATCGCTTCCAGCTCAAGCTCAAACACTATTCCTGTATTATGCAATCAAAATAAAGTGGAAAAAAACACCTGACCTGAACAGGGGCTGATGGCAGTGACTTGTTGTAGCTGCAGGTCTGTACTAGCCGTAGTCTGGCAACAATTTACAAGTTCAACCTACATAAACTCAATACCAATAAGAGATTTCATGCTATATCAAACTACTACATACCTATAGCAATATGCAGTATAATCTTGTGTGAAAGCCCGCCTATGCAACGCCTTTGGTTAACAAGCATCTTGAGTATGCTATCAGTCTGGCTCAACTTCAAATCCCAGTTCCTAATAAGGAAAGCAAATGACTTTGTATTGCATGTACATAATTTACCACAGAATAAGTGTAATGTATTAAAAATGAGGCTGCTCTATCAAGAGCAGAGCTAAAGTACAGGGGGCCAAATTTTCCAACACTTTGCACCAGCTTTGCCTCACAAAAGTGATACAAACTGGCGCCAAGTGCTCTCTGACTGAGTTTGAAAGCAGTAACCCTCGTTGGGGCTGCAGGAACCGAAACCCTGTGCACCGTGTCAACTTGCAGTTGCAAAGGCTTGTTGGCGTTCTTCCTCCAAGTTCTGCAGGCTCCTAGTAGCCCCAACCTCCAGCACCTCCAGTGACCAGAAATCTTCGTCCACAACGCATTGCTTGCCCTGTGACCTGCATCTTTTGGTGAGCTGCTCGAGGTCCTCCTGAAACTCCAGTGCCTCCTGCTTGTGGGTCCTGTTGAGGGTCAACTATAACTTCTTTGGGCTACCCTGGTTGCTCTGGGCCTGCCCTAATTCCCCTGGTTGTGGCGAGTCCCCTGGACCTTGCTGATCTCAAAACTGCACCTTCATCGATCTCCACGTCCCTTGCAGCTGCCAAGGCATGTTGGTGCTCCTGGCGGACACCGACCCCTTAGCATCTGCCATTCGATGTGGGACAGCTCGTGCATGGCCCCTGGTCGTCTTCAGCATCACCTGGTTCTCACAGCTGTAGAGTCAAGGTCCCCTGCCCACTCTCCTGCAACGCACAATATCGGTGGGCATTCGTCTTCCAAGACTCCAGGTCACCCCTGAGTGACATAGACTCTGTCCCCACTGCTTGCAGGTTCTTCACACCCAGAATCCACCTTTGGATTCCAATGGACATTTTCTCCTCTACCAGCAGCAGCACATTCCTGAAGTCCTCTATTCTGTTCGACGGCTGTTTCAAACACCACTTCACCCCATGCACCCGGCATCCCTAGTGTAGGTAACGTGGGTACTAGGGTATCCACAGATGAGTTGGTTCTCCAACCTTCTGTCTTTCACTGGGTTACTTCAGGGTCCGCTGGAAAGGGGTCCTTTTTCTTTAAAATTGAAACCGTGGTTGTGTTCGCACACTGCACACGCTCTCCATGGGATCCCTATCTACTCACCTTGGGTGATTCCGTGGGTCCCCAGCAATTCTTTGTCCTTTTTACTGTGTCTCAACTCGAGTCGTGATTCTTATACCACTTTCTTAATATATGGTTTGGTCCGGCCCTGGGGCCCTCTGTGTATTCTGTGCTACTTACATCATTTCTTCGCTACGTGTTGTGTGCATTGTATGTATCTCTGGGTAGGAGATATCTGTGTGTATTAGAGAGTACTGTATAATAAATACATATTTTTATAAGTACAGTGCGTGGTTATTTTTTTGTATACAATCTATACCTATACGTTTGCATACTGGTAAAACAAGCTGCTTTATACTCCTTTCGGGCTAAGCCTTAAGGCTGGTCTCCACAGCTACCACTTTGAGAGCATTCTGAGGTTGTCTAAGATATCTAAAACCACAGTTTGGGGTTGTCAGGAGGGTGCAAGGTGCCCACGTACATAAGTGGACATCATATACAAGGCCCGCCTCTCACAAGAAGTTTGGGGGAAATAAAGTATTTGTCCAAGATCACAATTTAAGCGGACAAGCTATTTACACATCAGGCACCAAATAGGTATATGTTTGTCTTTACTTATATTAATGCTTTATTTTTACCTTGTTGTTTATTTTTCATATAGCAGAACCGACCTGAAGGCACTGGAGTGCTTTACATGAACACCAATTACATTACACAATGTCACCACTCATTGTTTATAGGGAGATTAAGTTATTTACACAGGATGATGAGCCAACTCCAGGACTTGAACCTGGTTTCGCAGTTTTAAGTCTGCAACTCTGGCCCTAACACCACATCATGAGTATAGGGAAAATCAGTATTTCATTTTTGGCGCTAACAAAAACAGAGTTTTAGACTCTGTTTTTAGGTGCACTAATACTATATAAAACTGCCAAAAATATAGATTCCTGTCACATGCTCCTATCTCCCTCTCTAAGAATTAAGGCCAAAGCATTAAGCTTTGTTATCTGAATACATTTTTACGAAAGGGAGAATAAAGCGTGTGTGAATGAAAACTGGCATCAACATTTTAATTTTGGTAGCTTTACACAATGTTCAAACAATATCCAGAGTTTAAAACACATTTTTTCTCCAAGGGCTATTTCTCGGTTTCACTACATGTTTATTTTTCTTACCTTTTCTTAACCTGTGTCAGGAGCACGCTATAGGAGGCAGAGGGCACTTGACAATAATATTCTGCACTGGCATGCAGGAACAAGTTACCAGCAGTGCAGTACTTCAAGCCTCATTCTCAGCCTCAGGAGAGATGACTGCAGTGCTGAAGCCCACCCAGAAATACTATTACACAGAGATAATCATACCTATGCATGCTCTACATCAAAATGGTTACTGCTATTTTATCTTTGTTACACCATTTTCCATCCTCCAATCTCACTGCACTTTTCCTTATTTCCAACACTTTTTTAGGTTCAGAAAATTTGGACACACCCTTTGGAATGATTCTTGGGTATTTCACTCTCACAATCTCCTACAGCCACCATCAACGCCTTCTCACCCTTGCCCACACACTTGTGTTGCACTTGAACATATGTGCTTTGCACTGGTACTCTTTTCTTTTCCAAATCCTCAATGTTTTCTGTAGATACAGCAAATTCCCCATTGATTCTCTCAACATTTTGGAAGCTGGCACACGTCCTCTCAACAATACGAAGGGCGAAACTTCTGTGTCGGCGTTCGCAGTGGTGCAAACCGCCCACAACAATTTCCTCAACTACAACTTACAATTTAAACCACTGGCCTTAGCCAGTTTCACTGTTTACTTGACCCTGTTAAACCTCTCGACAAGACTATTACTCCTTGGGGGAAAAACAAAGTTTTGGTATGTATAATTCCCAAGAACCACAAAAATTCCTTGAATTGTGAAGATGGAAATTGGCATTCATTATCAGTCAGGATTTCTTCAGAAATCCCTTCTTTGGTAAAAAATAGACTCCAAAAACGCAATGATCCTTAAGGTATTAGGTCCCCTTACATACTTCACTTCGGGCCAATGGCCATAGTAGTCATTGACAACTATGACATATTCATGAGTTTCTCCAGATAACACAATTGGGCCAATAATGTCAATGGGTAATTTACTCCCTGTCTCCACTTGGAACCTTGATTGCCTCCACAGGACTTGGAACAGTCACCTCCGACTTGTCACTGATAGCACAACTCAGCCATCCCTTATATTACCTCCTCGTAAGTCTTCCTCACCACCAGAGTTACAAAGTGACTCCACCAGCTGCACACCAGAACCCTCCAAAGCAAAGTCAGCATTCCATGCCTCCCATCCCTTCCCAACATGGCCGACCACCGTCACCCTTGACACAGTATAAGGGGAGAGTCGGCCCACCCCACTACCTGTAGAACTACCAAGCCTCAAGAACCAATGAAGCCGATTGGAGGAAGGAATGGAGGAGAACGCAGAAAGGAACCCAGCTCCCCGATCCGACCAGCAGAGATGATGGCCACCAAAAATACCACCTTCATGGTGAGGAATTTGATATACACGGACCCCAGGGGTTCAAAAGGACCCTCCTCAAGGGTCCGTAACACCAATGAAAGATCCCAGGATGGCGCCAGGCAAATAGCCCTAGGACGCTGCAAAAAGCAACTCTGAAGCAGCAGGGCCACCAAAGGATCCAACCCGTCCAACAGAGGACTGTGAAAAGCCCACTAAGCCGCCCACTGAGCCTGCAGAGTAGAAGGGGACAGGCCCAAGGCAAAGCTGTTGGAAAGGAAATCGACCACCCTCAATGGATTCACAGACACAGGGGCCAAACCCTTCGAAACACAACACAAAGAAAAGGACCCCCAATGGCCAAAGGCGCTCAAACACAGCCACAGAGATTACTATGAATATCAAGCCCTGAACGTAAGGCAGCTGACACTCATGCCATCCTACTTTTATGAAAACTCAACTTCAGGTGCCTTATACTCGCACTTAAAGAGGGCATACCCTTCCGTTGTAGAAACTAGCTGAAATCGCTGTTAGCATCAGCTGAAACCATTTTGTATTGGGCAGCCATTTTAGTTAGCCATGTGCTCGCCATGTGCTTCTCCCTCTTTACTGCTGCCTGCCCTTGTATTCTGCTTGAGTCATCAGTTACAGTTAACTCCTTCAGCATTGAGCCAGAGCACTGCACATGCTCAAGGCCTGTAGCTGGCAGAATGCACCTGCTCTTAGAGTAACTGTCAGGCTATTTTAACTAATGTCAGCAACTTTGTAACTCCTCCCACTCTGTTGACTAAGCAATTCTTTTGTATCCTTATATGTATTTGTGTGCACACTTGTACCGCCTCTTTTTGAGTCTTCATGCTAACTCAGCAATAAACTGGCCATAAAAGTCCCATGGTTTCGGTACTCTTTGGACTGCCTCATACAGTGGCCTGAGGGTACCGTATTGGCGCAGTCTCCCTCATGTGAGGTTAATAAATGTATTCTCTTTGATATTACAGCCTCCTTGCCAATCTCTTCTTTGTTGGTTTAAGTACTGGTGCATCAGTGAGCCCCTAAAAAGGCTTTTCATTCCACACCGTGGCCACATCTTAAGTGGATCGAGTGGGCAACTTTCAGTTTGGATTCCGATACACTTACAAATCCTGCATCGATGGCCTCCGCAACACTACACCACATGCAGGAGGTCTGAATACCAAACTCTGCAACAAGACTAGCCCTGACGAAGCCATAGGGAAATCTCCCGCTATACGATGAAACACGAGTTGGCTAAAAGAAGGTCACCTGGAGAGAGAATAAAACTCCATACTGAAGAAAAGAAATCTTCTTTGTCCTTTATTAATTTTGTTGAATATAACATAACTGTATTTGTTCTACAGAAGAGTGTGCTTCATACACAAATTGTTCTGCTTATCAATCTTAAGATTCTATCAGGGGGAGCAGGGTGTTTCTCCACCACCACTGAATGCACCACAGGTGAAAACCACATTACGAATGTAACTAAAGTATGAGTGCTCGACACTTCCTAAACAGCGATTTTTGCCATGTTTGTACTTCATCCCAGAACCATTTTCAAGGTTCCATCTTGACCATCCATGACAAATCCCGCTCATTACTTCCTTCATTTATTGCCCCAGTCGCATGCATCCATCAACTCTTGCCTTGCTGTGACACCTTCTGGATGATTTTCAACTGTGCACACACATTCTGTGTCATCTTCGTTTGACTTTTCACCATGCTCTAAACATGGCAGCTGAGATAAGCAATCAGCTAGCAAATTCCTTTTCTCTGGCACATACTCAAGCTTAAAGTTGTGCATTAGAAGTCTGTATTGTCACTTAGCAATTCCAGGTGTAGGCCCCTCCCCCCCCGATGGTAAACAACTGCATCACATGTACAATAAATTGTGAACCTCACAAAAATGATTTGAAGTGGAATATACCACACCAGCACGCCAAAGCTTCACATTCTATCACAGAGTAAGTTAATTTCGGTCCTCTCAAACTCCTAGATGCAAAAGCAACCACATTCATCCTTTCATCCCCTGCGCTGCATGAACACTTCCCTGAATCCTCTGTGAGTGGCATCAGTCATGATTATAGTTTGACCTCTGGTGTCGAAAGGCTTTAACGGAATGGCATGTGCAATTTCCTTCCTTAATATGGTTAAACTCCTACTTACATTCATTATAATTCTTTTTCAAAAAAATTCTCATGCTGTTCGTCTTCTCTGCACATTTGGGAACAAACCTGGGGTAAAGTTCAGTTATACCCATAAATGACCTTAATTGATCCATATTCTTGGTGGACAAAAATCTTCGATGGCCTTAACTAAACTAGTTTTCAGTTCAGTTCCTTTGGCCAGTAATTTTTATCTTTGTATCCTAAATACTCTATAGTAGGGGTGTTCAGTTTACACTTCTCTGTGAAGTACTGGGTTTTTAAGAACCCAGCGGTGCCAGGGAACACACCCTAAGACTTCGAGTCCTTCCTGTCCCAGACTACAGAAACACAGAGTCTTCTTGGTGAAGTCAAAGATCGAATTTATTGGCTGCAGCCAGTAACAGGTATCCTAGAAGTACAACACAGTGTATATTCTCAGGAGACTGCTCAACCTTACAAAGCCAGCCATCCCTTTTTATACAAAATATTATGCTTTAGGCAAACATTCCTTATTTTACAGTTGACCATTCACATATTTTGATGACAAAGAAAGAGCAGATTCATGATGACAAGCCCATTTTCGGTTTGTCCAGCCCACAATCAATTTCCCGGCAAGGCCCAACATTTTCATCAGATATCGGACGGACCCCTAATAAAATCGGGCACCTCCTCCTCGTAAAGCAAGTCATAAAGAAAGAAACAGAGACAGGTGTGTGCGAGATTAGGCATGGTTGTGTTCAATGAAAGGTTTATGACATGCAGCATCTTGATCCTAATCTCGTTCGGCCACTGGGAAAGGAACTGGCCGAACAGGTTTGGCTTCGGGCATTGGAGTCAGCTTGCCCAGGTCACACAAAAGTCAGCTAAAGGTGTACGTATCCCAAATGACTTTATTCGGCCTTAGTCATCGGCCTATGTGAGGGCAACCACAAAATGGCTGCCATACACAAAATGGAGCTCGAGGGTTCAGGACGAGATCCCTGATTTCAGGGTGATCTCGCCACTCGAATATGCCGAAAATGCTCGTATATAGTGTACTTGTCATTCTCGGTCCGCTGATACCAAAATCGTCATGATACGACGACGTTTATGACACGGGTCCAGAATTTTCAGTACTACAGAACCTCCTTTTGCCCTTACATAGGCAATTAACCTACACTCACGCTAATCTGAGTCCAGGTCTATATCAATAAAATCATTGAGCTGTTACTGTAGCATCATCCTATTACTTAGCTCGTCCCTCGATACAGGTTTCCTTACACATGATGTAGCACAGAGGCCACATATTGCAGGAGCACACTGCACGCATAGACAAAACAGGAAAAGAATGGCTAAGATCATCCCAATTGTGGTAAATAAATAAATAATACCCTATTTTTGACTAGGCATATAGCATAACAGATAGCTCAATAAATAAGAGTCAAGATTCGAGGTAGTAGGAGTTTCTGCAGGTTTATTACAGCATAAGGACAGGATCAGGACAACCTGCATAGGATGACCCAGCAGGGGAAAAGAGGCCCAGCAGCTGCTGGGGCTTGGTCTGGGATGAGCGCGCTAACATTCAATAACAAAACACAGGCATATATACATAGCGCGAACACATAGCATTACATTGCAGTAGGCGTAGCAGTGGGTGGAGCAGAAGGCGTGACGCGTAGCAGTCGCGAAAGATAACAGTAAAAGTATGTGTAACTGGGCGTGTACATAGACATGTGGTGCAAACGTAACAGAATATGTCATGAATGGGGCGGAAACATAGGAGGGGGCTACCTAAGGAGCCGGGACCTCTAACCTAATGGTGCGCGCAAACTGGCAATGACGTATCACTAGGAGAAGCTGGGGGCTATGAACTCTGTGCTAGGAGCAGAGACTAAAGTCTGGAGGGTCGGAGCGACATGTACCTAAACCCTATCTGGTATCTGATGTTTAGGGAACATGTTGATATAAACTAGAAGTCATGAGGGGAAAAGCTAACTTGATTCTAAGACTGGACCATGCATTATTCTACATGTAGTGCGTGATGAAGAATACTAAATGACCATTAAATACAGTATTTCTCTAACATGGAGACGAGAAGGCTAGACAATGACGGAAACTATTGATGCAGTTCAGTAGCTTAGGAATGCAGAGAAGGAGGACTGAACTGATAGCTGGAACTATAACATACTTTTGGCAGACTCAGAGGCAGAGCCAGGCTGCACCGGGCACTGCGAGGCAGGAAGTAAGTGAAGGGTCGAGGATACAGGTGGGGGCTGTATCGCTCCTCAGCGAGGCTTTTAGGAGACAGGAGCTGAATCTGATGTCCAGGCCCTGTTGAGGCCTGGAAACGGGGACTTTATAATGGAATAACGTGCACACTGAGAAACGTGGCAACGTAACTTTACATAGGCCTGATATTCGTAGTATTCACGAGGACTGGAAACTGGCATACTAGAGGTGGACACAACTGTAATTGCGTCATTAATCGGACATGGGGAATAACATATGCATATTGGTCATGCACACATAACATATGATGGATGAGGCGTAGGGACACAGAACATGGCAAAATTTACTTTTCCACACAATGACCATCAGAATCTTCCATCCCCAGGCGGATAATAGTTCCCAGAACCACCCCATCACTGACCTATCTCCTTTATCCACATGAATAGATTCAGAGATCTTATGTAGTCTGGAAATGGCTTGGTACACTGTCGGAGCGTTATCTGGAATGAAAACGCAGCAACTTGATTGGATCACTTTACATACCCCACCTCGGTCTGCAAGTATGACATCTAACGCAACTCTGTTCTGAAGAGTCATAAGACGATCCGATTGGAGCTCAGCAGTCAAGTTACTAAGGGCACCGGCAGTTTCAACTACGGTGGATTCAACCACCCTTGTCAATTGCCTTATGTTCCTGCTGTTAACCATGGGTCCCCAAAACGGCAGAAAACCCTTCAAGAAGTCTCCCAATTCTTGTCCTGTAGTGTCTTCTTTACTGAAGACACCTCTAACTATCCTTGTCTTGTGGTAATCTGTCGCAGCTGTGTAGGTGGGTAGCAACAGGAACGAAACAAAACATGTGCCCGAGAAGTCAGGGGGCAACCATGTGTAGGCTCTATCGTGACAGATGAAATAGGTACCCTTAGTTGCTAGGAACGAAGGGGAAGTCTGAGACGCAAAAACATATGTCTCAGTGCAGATACTCCTCCCTAACTGAGCTCCGGGATTCTTGCCATTACCTTGCAGACATAGGTGACCCTGATGGGGTACAATCCAAATCGGGGAAGATCTCTTTGCTCGCTGGTTTTCATTCAGAGTAATTCCATATCCGGTCACGTTCCATCCAATATACGCTAGTGTCTCATCTCTCTGGATAGTCTCATAGGAAGTAGCTTCTCTAATCATATCTACTATACCCTTAACTAGAGCACTATTCTTTGGATTATCTTTTACAGAACGTAGGGGGTGGACTTCATGAGCATAGATGAACATCGTTCTGTATGCCCACACAGAACCATTATGGCTGAAAGGCAGGACCAAATAAGGGATACCTTTATCAGTAGTATGAGGCATAAGACCACATACCCAATAGTTAGTCGTGTTCACTACTAATTGGTGTTGGTGCAAAAGCTGAACAAAGGAGTTATTAATAAACTCTAATCTCCTAACGGACTCATGTTCAGGTAAAGGGTGAAAAGAATGTGAGGAAACAGTAGAAGGAGGCATGGGCCGTATAGTGGGTGCAAACGTCACTCGAAAATAAAATAAAACATATCCTATTAAAAACATCATTACACTAAGCAACATAAAAATGCATAACATCAAAAAACGTTTCTTGGTCATCATTATACACATTTTGGCTTTAAAGTTCATCTCTTTGGCAGGTCTCTCCATCTTGAAAAACTCCATCCTCTAACCTTGCTGCTCGCGGAGGTAGGGTGTTCCGAGCTAAGGAATGCGCCTGTCAGTCCAAGGGAAACGCCCAAGAACCAACCAGAACCGTCGACCTTGTGTCTTCGGCTTGCACTCCAAAGACTTGTCGCCCGCGACCCTACAGCTGAACCCGGATGGTGGTTCGAAAAACAAAAATAAAAAAGTTTCTCAGATGAGAGAGCTGCGTTTTCAAAAATAGCAAAGAAAAAGGTTTTTATTTGTCCATAGTTCTCGGCCTCAGTTTATAACTGCTTTTTCCAGGTAATGTCTGGTCTTGGAACAACAGTTCAGGTTTGGTAGTGTCCAATCGAATTGACGGTGGCACAGCTCCCTGTAAAAGATTGTCACCTTCACGCTCAGAATTTGTTCCTTTTACGCGTGCATCGCTGAAAGGCAGAAAACGAGGCACAGTCTCAGTCTCAGAGTCAGCAATACCCTCCTGGACCCACCGGTCGTATGGCAGAGGCAAAGGGACCCTCTTACAGTGTACGCCGTGGATCCAGTTCCGCTTGCCTTCCACTCGCACGGCGGATCTCGTTGACAAAAGGACTAGGTGAGGGCCGGTCCAGCGGGGCTGATTATTCTTTGTCCGCTGGAAGTTTTTCACCAAGACCCACGAACCAGGATCAATAGTATGTCCTGGAGTTTCAGAGACCTGAGGCAGAGTATCGTGCACCTGTTGGTGTAAAACACGCAATTTAGCCGTCAAATCATACAAATAATCAAGTAACACAGAGTGTTCAATTTCACTGAATTTTGTCGGCCTAGGCACTCCCCATATGTTGGCCGGGCGGCCGAACACTATTTCGTAAGGACTAAGTCCCACTCGTGAATGCACAGTCATTCTTGTCGATAGAAGTGCTAATGGTAAGGCATCGGGCCATTTAAGACCAGAGCTTGCTTGTATTTTGGCCAGTTTCAGTTTTAACGTGCCAATGTAGCACTCTACTAGTCCAGCTGATTGGGGGTGATTTGCAGCGTGGAATTTTTGCTGGATTCCTAACCCTTCACATACTTTCTTCATCACTTGACCCACAAATTCACTCCCATTATCACTCCAGACCATTCTCGGTAACCCAAATCTGGGGAAGAATTCTTTGACAAGGGCTTTAGCTGTGGACATGGCAGTGTTGTCTTTCAGGGGATATGCTTCTACCCATCTCGAAAAGGCACAAACAACGAGTACGTATTTCAAATTGTTGCACCTTTCCATGTGGATGAAATCTAGCTGCAAAACCTCGAACGGATACGTTGGAGGCGCAAAATGACCAGCTGGAGTTGGGGTTCCCCTACCAGGATTGTATTTCAGACACACCATGCAATTCCTGACCACATTCTCTGCACACTTAGGAATTCTAGCATTTTGCCATACCGGAGCCAACAACTTACAAATCCCTTTCACACTGATGTGAGCCATTTCATGGGCCATTGTAACCACTGCAAGCACATATGCATCGGGTAACAACCATCGCTGATGTTCTGACAATTCAACCCAACAACCATTTGCATCCAATTTACCCGTACTCTCTCTCCACACACTCAACTCTTTCTCTGTAGCTTCAGCTTGAATAGACTTCACACTTTCTATCGTATCTTCACACATTCCAATGTCACCAACCCATTTCGCAGGGCCTGCAACATACATTCGACTCATCACATCTCTCGCTGTTTCTTTTGCGATTTCATCAGCAAATGCATTACCACGACCAACATCATCAGTAACTTTCTTATGTGCACTGCATTTCACAATCGCAACTTGCAACGGCAAAGTAAGTGACTCAAGAAGCTCATTCACCAACTGACCATGCTGAATCTTGGCTCCATGCGAGGTCAAAAACCCACGTTCTTTCCACAATCGTCCAAAACTATGGGCCACACCAAATGCATACTGGCTGTCAGTATATATGGTCACTTTCATTCCTTTTGATAACACACACGCTCTTGTAAGTGCAATCAACTCTGCTGCTTGAGCTGAATTATGTGGGATACGTGCAGCTTCAACAATCGTATGCAAAGTCGTAACAGCATATGCCGCAGTCGTATCACCATTCGGAAGCTTAAAGCATGAACCATCCACCCATAAGGTACCATCACACTCCACAAGAGGAGTGTCCTTGAGATCTATTCTCCCTTTCGTTTCTTCTTCTGTCCTAAGAACGCAATCATGCTGTTCAGAAACATCTGTCTCTGCTACAATCGGCAACAACGTAGCTGGATTCAACGTGTTGCATCTCTTTATGTGCACATGACTCGCTAAAAGTGTCAACTCGTAACCTGACAATCGAGCACTAGTTAAGTGCTGTGTCTTGGTTCTGTTTAGCAAGGTGTCTACTGCATGTGGGACCATTACAATCAAAGTATTATTCATCACCAAACCAGCAGACTGTCGAATAGAAACAGCTGCTGCCGCTGTGGCTCTCAAGCAACTCGGCAATGCTCTAGCTACCGGATCCAAAGTCGACGAAAAATATGCGCATGGACGTTGCTTGTCCCCAAAAGACTGTGTCAATACTGACAATGCACAACCTTCTTTCTCATGGACATACAGTGTAAAAGGCTTACTGTAGTCTGGGGTACCCAACACAGGAGCCGAACATAATGCATCACGCAATTCGGAAAAACTTTTCTGACAATCTTCAGACCATGGAAGGGGATTAGGCGTATCTTTACAGGTCAATGCCACCAAAGGTTTGGCCAGCAAGGAAAAATTTGGTATCCATTGTCTGCAATATGACGTGATACCCAAGAAGATTCAAAAGGGGGTGGTGATGGACAGAGTATCTGAATTAAGCAGAACACTCCTACCCAGTCAAAAGATCAGGGCTTGATCCATCACCGTTTTTTAGCTCACTGCACCATCCCAGCTCAGAACCTGGCTACATGCAAATTAGTCTGACCCTGGCCCAGTGCATCATGGGAACAGGGCAGACCAACCTACCAAGCCAATTCTTTACTGGAAAGGAAACAAGCTTCCGGGGACCGGTTTCTGGCATTACAGCCGTCTTCGGCCCGGCTTGCTTGAATCCTGATGGTGCAGTGAGCAAGGGACTCATGTCTGATCATACCCTTCCACACTTGTGGTGGCCAAAACGATTCAAAAGGGGGTGGTGATGGACAGAGTATCTGAATTAAGCAGAACACTCCTACCCAGTCAAAAGATCAGGGCTTGATCCATCATCGTTTTTTAGCTCACTGCACCATCCCAGCTCAGAACCTGGCTACATGCAAATTAGTCTGACCCTGGCCCAGTGCATCATGGGAACAGGGCAGACCAAACTACCAAGCCAATTCTTTACTGGAAAGGAAACAAGCTTCCGGGGACCGGTTTCTGGCATTACAGCCGTCTTCGGCCCGGCTTGCTTGAATCCTGATGGTGCAGTGAGCAAGGGACTCATGTCTGAGCATACCCTTCCACACTTGTGGTGGCCAAAACGATTCAAAAGGGGGTGGCGATGGACAGAGTATCTGAATTAAGCAGAACACTCCTACCCAGTCAAAAGATCAGGGCTTGATCCATCACCGTTTTTTAGCTCACTGCACCATCCCAGCTCAGAACTTGGCTACATGCAAATTAGTCTGACCCTGACCCAGTGCATCATGGGAACAGGGCAGACCAAACTACCAAGCCAATTCTTTACTGGAAAGGAAACAAGGCTTCCGGGGACCGGTTTCTGGCATTACAGCCGTCTTCGGCCCGGCTTGCTTGAATCCTGATGGTGCAGTGAGCAAGGGACTCATGTCTGAGCATACCCTTCCACACTTGTGGTGGCCAAAACGATTCAAAAGGGGGTGGAGATGGACAGAGTATCTGAATTAAGCAGAACACTCCTACCCAGTCAAAAGATCAGGGCTTGATCCATCACCGTTTTTTAGCTCACTGCACCATCCCAGCTCAGAACCTGGCTACATGCAAATTAGTCTGACCCTGGCCCAGTGCATCATGGGAACAGGGCAGACCAAACTACCAAGCCAATTCTTTACTGGAAAGGAAACTAGCTTCCGGGGACCGGTTTCTGGCATTACAGCCGTCTTCGGCCCGGCTTGCTAGAATCCTGATGGTGCAGTGAGCAAGGGACTCATGTCTGAGCATACCCTTCCACACTTGTGGTGGCCAAAACGATTCAAAAGGGGGTGGTGATGGACAGAGTATCTGAATTAAGCAGAACACTCCTACCCAGTCAAAAGATCAGGGCTTGATCCATCACCGTTTTTTAGCGCACTGCACCATCCCAGCTCAGAACCTGGCTACATGCAAATTAGTCTGACCCTGGCCCAGTGCATCATGGGAACAGGGCAGACCAAACTACCAAGCCAATTCTTTACTGGAAAGGAAACAAGCTTCCGGGGACCGGTTTCTGGCATTACAGCCGTCTTCGGCCCGGCTTGCTTGAATCCTGATGGTGCAGTGAGCAAGGGACTCATGTCTGAGCATACCCTTCCACACTTGTGGTGGCCAAAACGATTCAAAAGGGGGTGGTGATGGACAGAGTATCTGAATTAAGCAGAACACTCCTACCCAGTCAAAAGATCAGGGCTTGATCCATCACCGTTTTTTAGCTCACTGCACCATCCCAGCTCAGAACCTGGCTACATGCAAATTAGTCTGACCCTGGCCCAGTGCATCATGGGAACAGGGCAGACCAAACTACCAAGCCAATTCTTTACTGGAAAGGAAACAAGCTTCCGGGGACCGGTTTCTGGCATTACAGCCGTCTTCGGCCCGGCTTGCTTGAATCCTGATGGTGCAGTGAGCAAGGGACTCATGTCTGAGCATACCCTTCCACACTTGTGGTGGCCAAAACGATTCAAAAGGGGGTGGTGATGGACAGAGTATCTGAATTAAGCAGAACACTCCTACCCAGTCAAAAGATCAGGGCTTGATCCATCACCGTTTTTTAGCTCACTGCACCATCCCAGCTCAGAACCTGGCTACATGCAAATTAGTCTGACCCTGGCCCAGTGCATCATGGGAACAGGGCAGACCAACCTACCAAGCCAATTCTTTACTGGAAAGGAAACAAGCTTCCGGGGACCGGTTTCTGGCATTACAGCCGTCTTCGGCCCGGCTTGCTTGAATCCTGATGGTGCAGTGAGCAAGGGACTCATGTCTGATCATACCCTTCCACACTTGTGGTGGCCAAAACGATTCAAAAGGGGGTGGTGATGGACAGAGTATCTGAATTAAGCAGAACACTCCTACCCAGTCAAAAGATCAGGGCTTGATCCATCATCGTTTTTTAGCTCACTGCACCATCCCAGCTCAGAACCTGGCTACATGCAAATTAGTCTGACCCTGGCCCAGTGCATCATGGGAACAGGGCAGACCAAACTACCAAGCCAATTCTTTACTGGAAAGGAAACAAGCTTCCGGGGACCGGTTTCTGGCATTACAGCCGTCTTCGGCCCGGCTTGCTTGAATCCTGATGGTGCAGTGAGCAAGGGACTCATGTCTGAGCATACCCTTCCACACTTGTGGTGGCCAAAACGATTCAAAAGGGGGTGGCGATGGACAGAGTATCTGAATTAAGCAGAACACTCCTACCCAGTCAAAAGATCAGGGCTTGATCCATCACCGTTTTTTAGCTCACTGCACCATCCCAGCTCAGAACCTGGCTACATGCAAATTAGTCTGACCCTGACCCAGTGCATCATGGGAACAGGGCAGACCAAACTACCAAGCCAATTCTTTACTGGAAAGGAAACAAGGCTTCCGGGGACCGGTTTCTGGCATTACAGCCGTCTTCGGCCCGGCTTGCTTGAATCCTGATGGTGCAGTGAGCAAGGGACTCATGTCTGAGCATACCCTTCCACACTTGTGGTGGCCAAAACGATTCAAAAGGGGGTGGAGATGGACAGAGTATC
The DNA here is from genome assembly GCF_964261635.1 of Lissotriton helveticus. NCBI lineage: Eukaryota > Metazoa > Chordata > Amphibia > Caudata > Salamandridae > Lissotriton > Lissotriton helveticus. The sequence continues at coordinate 678,976,340 of NC_136073.1, read as the reverse complement.
TGAATTAAGCAGAACACTCCTACCCAGTCAAAAGATCAGGGCTTGATCCATCACCGTTTTTTAGCTCACTGCACCATCCCAGCTCAGAACCTGGCTACATGCAAATTAGTCTGACCCTGGCCCAGTGCATCATGGGAACAGGGCAGACCAAACTACCAAGCCAATTCTTTACTGGAAAGGAAACTAGCTTCCGGGGACCGGTTTCTGGCATTACAGCCGTCTTCGGCCCGGCTTGCTAGAATCCTGATGGTGCAGTGAGCAAGGGACTCATGTCTGAGCATACCCTTCCACACTTGTGGTGGCCAAAACGATTCAAAAGGGGGTGGTGATGGACAGAGTATCTGAATTAAGCAGAACACTCCTACCCAGTCAAAAGATCAGGGCTTGATCCATCACCGTTTTTTAGCTCACTGCACCATCCCAGCTCAGAACCTGGCTACATGCAAATTAGTCTGACCCTGGCCCAGTGCATCATGGGAACAGGGCAGACCAAACTACCAAGCCAATTCTTTACTGGAAAGGAAACAAGCTTCCGGGGACCGGTTTCTGGCATTACAGCCGTCTTCGGCCCGGCTTGCTTGAATCCTGATGGTGCAGTGAGCAAGGGACTCATGTCTGAGCATACCCTTCCACACTTGTGGTGGCCAAAACGATTCAAAAGGGGGTGGTGATGGACAGAGTATCTGAATTAAGCAGAACACTCCTACCCAGTCAAAAGATCAGGGCTTGATCCATCACCGTTTTTTAGCTCACTGCACCATCCCAGCTCAGAACCTGGCTACATGCAAATTAGTCTGACCCTGGCCCAGTGCATCATGGGAACAGGGCAGACCAAACTACCAAGCCAATTCTTTACTGGAAAGGAAACAAGCTTCCGGGGACCGGTTTCTGGCATTACAGCCGTCTTCGGCCCGGCTTGCTTGAATCCTGATGGTGCAGTGAGCAAGGGACTCATGTCTGAGCATACCCTTCCACACTTGTGGTGGCCAAAACGATTCAAAAGGGGGTGGTGATGGACAGAGTATCTGAATTAAGCAGAACACTCCTACCCAGTCAAAAGATCAGGGCTTGATCCATCACCGTTTTTTAGCTCACTGCACCATCCCAGCTCAGAACCTGGCTACATGCAAATTAGTCTGACCCTGGCCCAGTGCATCATGGGAACAGGGCAGACCAAACTACCAAGCCAATTCTTTACTGGAAAGGAAACAAGCTTCCGGGGACCGGTTTCTGGCATTACAGCCGTCTTCGGCCCGGCTTGCTTGAATCCTGATGGTGCAGTGAGCAAGGGACTCATGTCTGAGCATACCCTTCCACACTTGTGGTGGCCAAAACGATTCAAAAGGGGGTGGTGATGGACAGAGAATCTGAATTAAGCAGAACACTCCTACCCAGTCAAAAGATCAGGGCTTGATCCATCACCGTTTTTTAGCTCACTGCACCATCCCAGCTCAGAACCTGGCTACATGCAAATTAGTCTGACCCTGGCCCAGTGCATCATGGGAACAGGGCAGACCAAACTACCAAGCCAATTCTTTACTGGAAAGGAAACAAGCTTCCGGGGACCGGTTTCTGGCATTACAGCCGTCTTCGGCCCGGCTTGCTTGAATCCTGATGGTGCAGTGAGCAAGGGACTCATGTCTGAGCATACCCTTCCACACTTGTGGTGGCCAAAACGATTCAAAAGGGGGTGGTGATGGACAGAGTATCTGAATTAAGCAGAACACTCCTACCCAGTCAAAAGATCAGGGCTTGATCCATCACCGTTTTTAGCTCACTGCACCATCCCAGCTCAGAACCTGGCTACATGCAAATTAGTCTGACCCTGGCCCAGTGCATCATGGGAACACGGCAGACCAAACTACCAAGCCAATTCTTTACTGGAAAGGAAACAAGCTTCCGGGGACCGGTTTCTGGCATTACAGCCGTCTTCGGCCCGGCTTGCTTGAATCCTGATGGTGCAGTGAGCAAGGGACTCATGTCTGAGCATACCCTTCCACACTTGTGGTGGCCAAAACGATTCAAAAGGGGGTGGTGATGGACAGAGTATCTGAATTAAGCAGAACACTCCTACCCAGTCAAAAGATCAGGGCTTGATCCATCACCGTTTTTTAGCTCACTGCACCATCCCAGCTCAGAACCTGGCTACATGCAAATTAGTCTGACCCTGGCCCAGTGCATCATGGGAACAGGGCAGACCAAACTACCAAGCCAATTCTTTACTGGAAAGGAAACAAGCTTCCGGGGACCGGTTTCTGGCATTACAGCCGTCTTCGGCCCGCCTTGCTTGAATCCTGATGGTGCAGTGAGCAAGGGACTCATGTCTGAGCATACCCTTCCACACTTGTGGTGGCCAAAACGATTCAAAAGGGGGTGGTGATGGACAGAGTATCTGAATTAAGCAGAACACTCCTACCCAGTCAAAAGATCAGGGCTTGATCCATCACCGTTTTTTAGCTCACTGCACCATCCCAGCTCAGAACCTGGCTACATGCAAATTAGTCTGACCCTGGCCCAGTGCATCATGGGAACAGGGCAGACCAAACTACCAAGCCAATTCTTTACTGGAAAGGAAACTAGCTTCCGGGGACCGGTTTCTGGCATTACAGCCGTCTTCGGCCCGGCTTGCTTGAATCCTGATGGTGCAGTGAGCAAGGGACTCATGTCTGAGCATACCCTTCCACACTTGTGGTGGCCAAAACGATTCAAAAGGGGGTGGTGATGGACAGAGTATCTGAATTAAGCAGAACACTCCTACCCAGTCAAAAGATCAGGGCTTGATCCATCACCGTTTTTTAGCTCACTGCACCATCCCAGCTCAGAACCTGGCTACATGTAAATTAGTCTGACCCTGGCCCAGTGCATCATGGGAACAGGGCAGACCAAACTACCAAGCCAATTCTTTACTGGAAAGGAAACAAGCTTCCGGGGACCGGTTTCTGGCATTACAGCCGTCTTCGGCCCGGCTTGCTTGAATCCTGATGGTGCAGTGAGCAAGGGACTCATGTCTGAGCATACCCTTCCACACTTGTGGTGGCCAAAACGATTCAAAAGGGGGTGGTGATGGACAGAGTATCTGAATTAAGCAGAACACTCCTACCCAGTCAAAAGATCAGGGCTTGATCCATCATCGTTTTTTAGCTCACTGCACCATCCCAGCTCAGAACCTGGCTACATGCAAATTAGTCTGACCCTGGCCCAGTGCATCATGGGAACAGGGCAGACCAAACTACCAAGCCAATTCTTTACTGGAAAGGAAACAAGCTTCCGGGGACCGGTTTCTGGCATTACAGCCGTCTTCGGCCCGGCTTGCTTGAATCCTGATGGTGCAGTGAGCAAGGGACTCATGTCTGAGCATACCCTTCCACACTTGTGGTGGCCAAAACGATTCAAAAGGGGGTGGTGATGGACAGAGTATCTGAATTAAGCAGAACACTCCTACCCAGTCAAAAGATCAGGGCTTGATCCATCACCGTTTTTTAGCTCACTGCACCATCCCAGCTCAGAACCTGGCTACATGCAAATTAGTCTGACCCTGGCCCAGTGCATCATGGGAGCAGGGCAGACCAAACTACCAAGCCAATTCTTTACTGGAAAGGAAACAAGCTTCCGGGGACCGGTTTCTGGCATTACAGCCGTCTTCGGCCCGGCTTGCTTGAATCCTGATGGTGCAGTGAGCAAGGGACTCATGTCTGAGCATACCCTTCCACACTTGTGGTGGCCAAAACGATTCAAAAGGGGGTGGTGATGGACAGAGTATCTGAATTAAGCAGAACACTCCTACCCAGTCAAAAGATCAGGGCTTGATCCATCACCGTTTTTTAGCTCACTGCACCATCCCAGCTCAGAACCTGGCTACATGCAAATTAGTCTGACCCTGGCCCAGTGCATCATGGGAACAGGGCAGACCAAACTACCAAGCCAATTCTTTACTGGAAAGGAAACAAGCTTCCGGGGACCGGTTTCTGGCATTACAGCCGTCTTCGGCCCGGCTTGCTTGAATCCTGATGGTGCAGTGAGCAAGGGACTCATGTCTGAGCATACCCTTCCACACTTGTGGTGGCCAAAACGATTCAAAAGGGGGTGGTGATGGACAGAGTATCTGAATTAAGCAGAACACTCCTACCCAGTCAAAAGATCAGGGCTTGATCCATCACCGTTTTTTAGCTCACTGCACCATCCCAGCTCAGAACCTGGCTACATGCAAATTAGTCTGACCCTGGCCCAGTGCATCATGGGAACAGGGCAGACCAAACTACCAAGCCAATTCTTTACTGGAAAGGAAACAAGCTTCCGGGGACCGGTTTCTGGCATTACAGCCGTCTTCGGCCCGGCTTGCTTGAATCCTGATGGTGCAGTGAGCAAGGGACTCATGTCTGAGCATACCCTTCCACACTTGTGGTGGCCAAAACGATTCAAAAGGGGGTGGTGATGGACAGAGTATCTGAATTAAGCAGAACACTCCTACCCAGTCAAAAGATCAGGGCTTGATCCATCACCGTTTTTTTAGCTCACTGCACCATCCCAGCTCAGAACCTGGCTACATGCAAATTAGTCTGACCCTGGCCCAGTGCATCATGGGAACAGGGCAGACCAAACTACCAAGCCAATTCTTTACTGGAAAGGAAACAAGCTTCCGGGGACCGGTTTCTGGCATTACAGCCGTCTTCGGCCCGGCTTGCTTGAATCCTGATGGTGCAGTGAGCAAGGGACTCATGTCTTAGCATACCCTTCCACACTTGTGGTGGCCAAAACGATTCAAAAGGGGGTGGTGATGGACAGAGTATCTGAATTAAGCAGAACACTCCTACCCAGTCAAAAGATCAGGGCTTGATCCATCACCGTTTTTTAGCTCACTGCACCATCCCAGCTCAGAACCTGGCTACATGCAAATTAGTCTGACCCTGGCCCAGTGCATCATGGGAACAGGGCAGACCAAACTACCAAGCCAATTCTTTACTGGAAAGGAAACAAGCTTCCGGGGACCGGTTTCTGGCATTACAGCCGTCTTCGGCCCGGCTTGCTTGAATCCTGATGGTGCAGTGAGCAAGGGACTCATGTCTGAGCATACCCTTCCACACTTGTGGTGGCCAAACGATTCAAAAGGGGGTGGTGATGGACAGAGTATCTGAATTAGGCAGAACACTCCTACCCAGTCAAAAGATCAGGGCTTGATCCATCACCGTTTTTTAGCTCACTGCACCATCCCAGCTCAGAACCTGGCTACATGCGAATTAGTCTGACCCTGGCCCAGTGCATCATGGGAGCAGGGCAGACCAAACTACCAAGCCAATTCTTTACTGGAAAGGAAACAAGCTTCCGGGGACCGGTTTCTGGCATTACAGCCGTCTTCGGCCCGGCTTGCTTGAATCCTGATGGTGCAGTGAGCAAGGGACTCATGTCTGAGCATACCCTTCCACACTTGTGGTGGCCAAAACGATTCAAAAGGGGGTGGTGATGGACAGAGTATCTGAATTAAGCAGAACACTCCTACCCAGTCAAAAGATCAGGGCTTGATCCATCACCGTTTTTTAGCTCACTGCACCATCCCAGCTCAGAACCTGGCTACATGCAAATTAGTCTGACCCTGGCCCAGTGCATCATGGGAACAGGGCAGACCAAACTACCAAGCCAATTCTTTACTGGAAAGGAAACAAGCTTCCGGGGACCGGTTTCTGGCATTACAGCCGTCTTCGGCCCGGCTTGCTTGAATCCTGATGGTGCAGTGAGCAAGGGACTCATGTCTGAGCATACCCTTCCACACTTGTGGTGGCCAAAACGATTCAAAAGGGGGTGGTGATGGACAGAGTATCTGAATTAAGCAGAACACTCCTACCCAGTCAAAAGATCAGGACTTGATCCATCACCGTTTTTTAGCTCACTGCACCATCCCAGCTCAGAACCTGGCTACATGCAAATTAGTCTGACCCTGGCCCAGTGCATCATGGGAACAGGGCAGACCAAACTACCAAGCCAATTCTTTACTGGAAAGGAAACAAGCTTCCGGGGACCGGTTTCTGGCATTACAGCCGTCTTCGGCCCGGCTTGCTTGAATCCTGATGGTGCAGTGAGCAAGGGACTCATGTCTGAGCATACCCTTCCACACTTGTGGTGGCCAAAACGATTCAAAAGGGGGTGGTGATGGACAGAGTATCTGAATTAAGCAGAACACTCCTACCCAGTCAAAAGATCAGGGCTTGATCCATCACCGTTTTTTAGCTCACTGCACCATCCCAGCTCAGAACCTGGCTACATGCAAATTAGTCTGACCCTGGCCCAGTGCATCATGGGAACAGGGCAGACCAAACTACCAAGCCAATTCTTTACTGGAAAGGAAACAAGCTTCCGGGGACCGGTTTCTGGCATTACAGCCGTCTTCGGCCCGGCTTGCTTGAATCCTGATAGTGCAGTAAGCAAGGGACTCATGTCTGAGCATACCCTTCCACACTTGTGGTGGCCAAAACGATTCAAAAGGGGGTGGTGATGGACAGAGTATCTGAATTAAGCAGAACACTCCTACCCAGTCAAAAGATCAGGGCTTGATCCATCACCGTTTTTTAGCTCACTGCACCATCCCAGCTCAGAACCTGGCTACATGCAAATTAGTCTGACCCTGGCCCAGTGCATCATGGGAACAGGGCAGACCAAACTACCAAGCCAATTCTTTACTGGAAAGGAAACAAGCTTCCGGGGACCGGTTTCTGGCATTACAGCCGTCTTCGGCCCGGCTTGCTTGAATCCTGATGGTGCAGTGAGCAAGGGACTCATGTCTGAGCATACCCTTCCACACTTGTGGTGGCCAAAACGATTCAAAAGGGGGTGGTGATGGACAGAGTATCTGAATTAAGCAGAACACTCCTACCCAGTCAAAAGATCAGGGCTTGATCCATCACCGTTTTTTAGCTCACTGCACCATCCCAGCTCAGAACCTGGCTACATGCAAATTAGTCTGACCCTGGCCCAGTGCATCATGGGAACAGGGCAGACCAAACTACCAAGCCAATTCTTTACTGGAAAGGAAACAAGTTTCCGGGGACCGGTTTGTGGCATTACAGCCGTCTTTGGCCCGGCTTGCTTGAATCCTGATGGTGCAGTGAGCAAGGGACTCATGTCTGAGCATACCCTTCCACACTTGTGGTGGCCAAAACGATTCAAAAGGGGGTGGTGATGGACAGAGTATCTGAATTAAGCAGAACACTCCTACCCAGTCAAAAGATCAGGGCTTGATCCATCACCATTTTTTAGCTCACTGCACCATCCCAGCTCAGAACCTGGCTACATGCAAATTAGTCTGACCCTGGCCCAGTGCATCATGGGAACAGGGCAGACCAAACTACCAAGCCAATTCTTTACTGGAAAGGAAACAAGCTTCCGGGGACCGGTTTCTGGCATTACAGCCGTCTTCGGCCCGGCTTGCTTGAATCCTGATGGTGCAGTGAGCAAGGGACTCATGTCTGAGCATACCCTTCCACACTTGTGGTGGCCAAAACGATTCAAAAGGGGGTGGTGATGGACAGAGTATCTGAATTAAGCAGAACACTCCTACCCAGTCAAAAGATCAGGGCTTGATCCATCACTGTTTTTTAGCTCACTGCACCATCCCAGCTCAGAACCTGGCTACATGCAAATTAGTCTGACCCTGGCCCAGTGCATCATGGGAACAGGGCAGACCAAACTACCAACCCAATTCTTTACTGGAAAGGAAACAAGCTTCCGGGGACCGGTTTCTGGCATTACAGCCGTCTTCGGCCCGGCTTGCTTGAATCCTGATGGTGCAGTGAGCAAGGGACTCATGTCTGAGCATACCCTTCCACACTTGTGGTGGCCAAAACGATTCAAAAGGGGGTGGTGATGGACAGAGTATCTGAATTAAGCAGAACACTCCTACCCAGTCAAAAGATCAGGGCTTGATCCATCACCGTTTTTTAGCTCACTGCACCAATCCAGCTCAGAACCTGGCTACATGCAAATTAGTCTGACCCTGGCCCAGTGCATCATGGGAACAGGGCAGACCAAACTACCAAGCCAATTCTTTACTGGAAAGGAAACAAGCTTCCGGGGACCTGTTTCTGGCATTACAGCCGTCTTCGGCCCGGCTTGCTTGAATCCTGATGGTGCAGTGAGCAAGGGACTCATGTCTGAGCATACCCTTCCACACTTGTGGTGGCCAAAACTATTCAAAAGGGGGTGGTGATGGACAGAGTATCTGAATTAAGCAGAACACTCCTACCCAGTCAAAAGATCAGGGCTTGATCCATCACCGTTTTTTAGCTCACTGCACCATCCCAGCTCAGAACCTGGCTACATGCAAATGAGTCTGACCCTGGCCCAGTGCATCATGGGAACAGGGCAGACCAAACTACCAAGCCAATTCTTTACTGGAAAGGAAACAAGCTTCCGGGGACCGGTTTCTGGCATTACAGCCGTCTTCGGCCCGGCTTGCTTGAATCCTGATGGTGCAGTGAGCAAGGGACTCATGTCTGAGCATACCCTTCCACACTTGTGGTGGCCAAAACGATTTAAAAGGGGGTGGTGATGGACAGAGTATCTGAATTAAGCAGAACACTCCTACCCAGTCAAAAGATCAGGGCTTGATCCATCACCGTTTTTTAGCTCACTGCACCATCCCAGCTCAGAACCTGGCTACATGCAAATTAGTCTGACCCTGGCCCAGTGCATCATGGGAACAGGGCAGACCAAACTACCAAGCCAATTCTTTACTGGAAAGGAAACAAGCTTCCGGGGACCTGTTTCTGGCATTACAGCCGTCTTCGGCCCGGCTTGCTTGAATCCTGATGGTGCAGTGAGCAAGGGACTCATGTCTGAGCATACCCTTCCACACTTGTGGTGGCCAAAACGATATATGTGAGTCCCTTGCTCACTGCACCATCAGGATTCAAGCAAGCCGGGCCGAAGACGGCTGTAATGCCAGAAACCGGTCCCCGGAAGCTTGTTTCCTTTCCAGTAAAGAATTGGCTTGGTAGTTTGGTCTGCCCTGTTCCCATGATGCACTGGCCCAGGGTCAGACTAATTTGCATGTAGCCAGGTTCTGAACTGGGGTGGTGCAGTGAGCTAAAAAACGGTGATGGATCAAGCCCTGATCTTTTGACTGGGTAGGAGTGTTCTGCTTAATTCAGATACTCTGTCCATCACCACCCCCTTTTGAATCGTGATACCCAAGAAAGCACGCACTTCTCTCTGTGTCATTGGCACACTCAATTTTGCAATTGCCTGAATTCTTTCTGGGGTCAGTTTCCTTCCCTCCTTCGATAAGAGATGACCTAAGTAGGTCACTTCTTGTCGACAATATTGTAACTTTGAAAGGGACACTTTGTGATGCAAACCAGACAAATGACGCAACAATGACAATGTTGCTTCTTTACAAATTTCCTCAGTATCTGCAGCAACTAGCAAATCGTCAACGTACTGAATAAGGGTAGCGCCATCAGGTAAAACAATCGTATCAAGCTGTGTTTTTAAAGCCTGACTATATATCGATGGACTTTCACAGTAGCCTTGGGGAGCGCGTTTGAACCGGAAGCTTCGTCCTCCTAAACAGAAGCCGAAAATATCCCTGCTCTCCTCGGCAATCGGGATGCTGAAGAAAGCATTCTTCAGGTCAATCACCGAAAACCAAGTCGCAGAAGCTGAAATCATAGTTAATAGGGCAGTGATATCAGGAACGACTGGAAATTGTGGCACAACGATTTTGTTCACCTCTCTAAGATCAATCACAAACCTATAAACAGGTGGCTGAGAAGGGTCAGTACGCTTCAAAACAGGCAAAACCGGGCTATTGCAAACGTTGCCTCTTGTCTCCTCAATTACATCCTTTTCAATCAAATCATAAATGATCGCTAGCAACGCTTTCTCACCTTCACTAGAGATCTTGTATTGGGGAATACGTGGCATTTTAGCATTCGCTTTTAATGTCACAACAAATGGCGGTATTTCCAAAAGACCCACATCATTAGGACCAGTAGCCCAAAGAATATCGGGAAGAGATAACAATTCTGCCGGAAGTTTATTCTTCGACAAATACATTGGGGTGACCACTTTCTTACCCAGTGTAAGCTGTACTCCTGAAGGAGAACAATACAAGGTTGCATACAATCTTTTTAACAGATCCAATCCTAACAAGTTCTCACCACAACCCGTCGTTAGAATAAGGGGTGCTTCGAATTCACAAGTTCCAACAGAAAGAGTCATAGGACTAGAAATCGGGTTCCTAACCGGGGCGCCAGAAAAACCTATTGAAACATTCATTTCGCCAGACAAAGGTGCGCCAGGGAGTTTAGAGTGCATAATAGAACTCTTTGTAGCACCAGTATCCAACAGAAAAGGCTCTGACACACCTGATGTAATTACCTCAACATAAGGTCCACTCTGATCTACTGGAACTGAAACGACTCCCTCTCTTTGTCTATGGCTGTCCTAGCAATCATTACCTTCCATATTCTCATCTTCTGCATAGTAGTCATCAGCATAGTATTGAGTCGTCCTACCGGACGCGTTATTCTGCTGATCAAAACTATTCATTGAATTCTGAGGAGGAAATGGACGTGCGTTCTGGGAGAATCCTCCACGCCCTCTACCTCTAAAAGTTTGTGAAACACCTCGACCTCTTGCGCTAGAAACACCATTCATACGCTGTAACAGAGCAGGGCAGCTACTTTTAAAATGACCCTCTTCTTTGCAATATGCACACTGATTAGGGCCTACAGGAAAACGTTGTTGAGAAAACTCGAACCTTTGCGAGTTTCTGTGAAATTGCTGAGGTTGCGGATAATCACGCTGACCATTACGGGGCGGATAAGCTTGCTGTAAAAGAACCTTCGTCTTTAACTCTTTAGTTTTCTTGTCTGCTCTATCTTTCGCGTCCTTATCTCTATTTTCATAATACTGCGCAGTAGCCAAGATCTGTGCTGATGAGGAAACGGCCCAAGAACTCTCTGAATCTTTCAATTTCTTGCACAACTCAGGAAGCAAATTATGTACGAACTTATCAACGAACAACCGTTGACCACCTTCTGTACTCATGTCCTGACCACTGTGGTCGATAAACGTCTCTTCAAACCTAGTGAAGAAATCAGACACGGTTTCCTCTTTCTTCTGCTTACATGCAGACAATTTGTCCCAATTCACTCGCATAGCAGGCATTAAAGTCTTCATGTAAGTAACTATCTTACCAGGGAGTTCTGCAACTAAAGGCTCAGGTTTAGCACCACCAACTTGTCGGCCATCTGCAGCCGCAATATTAACCCAGGTGTCACCTAACTCCTGCGCGTGATCTGTATGACGAATCAATCCCCACAAAGGCTGTGGAACCACATTTCCAAATAACATGTCTATATCGGCTAGATTCATAACACATGAATCTGCGGTCTGTGATAGTTCCTTATAATACCCTGCAGGATTTTTACGGGGGTCAGGCAAAGTCTGCTTAAGGGCCAAAACTTCAGCTCGCTTCCAAGGAACATGTACAAAAACATGCTGAAAGTGTGCTGGCACAGCATCAATATTATTAGCGGCATCAGCTGCAACGGCATCCTTCCATACCGGAGTAACCTCTCTCATAGGGTATTGTCTCGCTTTCCTCCTAACAGAGGAATCATGCTCAAACAATGACCGAGAAACACCCTCACTCCTAAACGACAATAATGTCGCGACTGCTTTTTCAACATCGGAACCCACAATTGTGCCTTTTGCAAACTCGTACCGTACACGACACAGCTCAGGTGGATTGCATTCTAAATCATTTTCCTCCAAATCCTCGCAAAGAAAAGCACACATTTTCTCGAAAACGTATCTCTGTTTTGGTTCTTCCCACTGATGGAAGACATCCATAACAGAATCTAGCTCATATCTTGTAGGGTCAGTAACCCATGTATGTGCCAAATAATTCAATGTTTCCTGCTCTCTAGAGTCGGGCAGTTGACTACGCAGTTGTTTGCTTGTTGAAACAGGGGTCATACTTGTTGCCCCAAAAAGAGGATACAGAAGACTAGCAACAGTGTCAGTCATTCTCTGTCGAACAGAAGGAGAAGTCGACGAAAGAACAGGAGGAAGAACAGAGTGAGGCAAAGCAGACGCAGATGCAGACGCAGAGGCAGTAACAGGAGGAACATCAGAAGAGGTAGTCGATGTAGTAGGCAAAGTCGTAAGAAGTACAGGGGGAGCAGGTAGCAAAGTCGGCGGCCCTTGAGGAGGCTGCGCCGTAGCAGTAGGAGCCAACTGAAGAGGAGCTGGCGGTTGTGGAAGAACCTGAGGCACGACAACCGGGGGTTGCACAACTAAAGGTTGCGGAGGTGCAGTAGCACTCTGCGCGTAGGGGGGTGGCGAATTCAATAAATGTGACATTAGAGGGTCTTTCTCAAGTTCCTTTGCTGCATCCTGCTGGAGAGGTGACAAAACTGGATAGCATTTATTGATTGCCATTTTACGTTACCTGTGCAACTGCTCACTCACTTGCTCTTCTTCGTTATCTTTATACTGCATAGCAGCTTGCATTATCGAAATACCCTTTTCTCTTTTATTCCTTTTAGCTAATTTAATTTCTTTCTGTTTGGCTTCCTTTCGCCATAGGCGGAAAGAGTCAAACATCGCCGGCCGTGCTTTCTTCTTAAAGAGTCTAACCTCTAGATTATCTAAAACCTCTGTGTCAAAACTACCATATTGGGGCCACTTTAGAACACCATCCTTCCTGGTGTATCGGATCCATACTTCATTATATGTGATGGGGCCTACGCCGTGCTTCACATAGAGCTCATAGGTTGGAGTTCCAATCGGAGGAACCGGACACGAGTCCTCCAATTGGGAATTCCCAATACAACCAAGACAAAACAAATTTCCAAGTCTGCTAAGACCAGGCATCTTCGCTCACTAGTCTAGCTTCAAACTTCAAAGGATTATCGAAATACGATAGTCTCGTGAATACACGAGTCCCTCGGCTTTGGTACTTGCAAGTTCCAAATCAAAGATCCCAAGGGGATACCCAAACTAAGAATCAAACTAAGGACTGGGAGACGCTCCACTTATACTTAACTGAGGTATCGTTGACGTCACCAGAAGACTCGTCTATCGTTTCGCTCTACAAATCATCAAAGGGTCCAAGACAGGGCGATAGTCAGGGCAGCAGACCTTTGTAGCCGTCGGGAAGCGGGGAACCTCGCAGCAAAGACTTTCGGACCACGAACGACATACAGGGGTCGATGAAGTGGTTGGCCTTCCTCCAGAATTTTCACACGAAGCTCATCACGAACCTCTGGCTTGGACCGGTACCGCTGAAATCGCCCCACGTTGGGCGCCAACTGAAGTACTGGGTTTTTAAGAACCCAGCGGTGCCAGGGAACACACCCTAAGACTTCGAGTCCTTCCTGTCCCAGACTACAGAAACACAGAGTCTTCTTGGTGAAGTCAAAGATCGAATTTATTGGCTGCAGCCAGTAACAGGTATCCTAGAAGTACAACACGGTGTATATTCTCAGGAGACTGCTCAACCTTACAAAGCCAGCCATCCCTTTTTATACAAAATATTATGCTTTAGGCAAACATTCCTTATTTTACAGTTGACCATTCACATATTTTGATGACAAAGAAAGAGCAGATTCATGATGACAAGCCCATTTTCGGTTTGTCCAGCCCACAATCAATTTCCCGGCAAGGCCCAACATTTTCATCAGATATCGGACGGACCCCTAATAAAATCGGGCACCTCCTCCTCGTAAAGCAAGTCACAAAGAAAGAAACAGAGACAGGTGTGTGCGAGATTAGGCATGGTTGTGTTCAATGAAAGGTTTATGACATGCAGCACCTTGATCCTAATCTCGTTCGGCCACTGGGAAAGGAACTGGCCGAACAGGTTTGGCTTCGGGCATTGGAGTCAGCTTGCCCAGGTCACACAAAAGTCAGCTAAAGGTGTACGTATCCCAAATGACTTTATTCGGCCTTAGTCATCGGCCTATGTGAGGGCAACCACAAAATGGCTGCCATACACAAAATGGAGCTCGAGGGTTCAGGACGAGATCCCTGATTTCAGGGTGATCTCGCCACTCGAATATGCCGGAAATGCTCGTATATAGTGTACTTGTCATTCTCGGTCCGCTGATACCAAAATCGTCATGATACGACGATGTTTATGACACGGGTCCAGAATTTTCAGTACTACATCTGGACTAAGTGTTGCTCCTTTGCTCCATAATATAGATGGTATCTTAATGTAGCCTTTCATTATGTTGCATTTGATTCTCCTCATATACCAGCACATCATCCTGGAAAACTTCCATGTCAACCATACCCTTGAAGAAGCTCTCCACAGTTCTTTGAAAAACAGCACATGCTGAAGCTAATCCATAGGGCATGCACCTGAACTGATATAAACCTTCGGGAGTGATGAATACAGTATAATGTCTGGATTCAGCCTGCAAATTAATCTGGTGATATCAGATGTCATATCGATCAAGCTAACCATCTTACCACCCTTAAGTGTGGACACCATCTCTGTGATATTTAGCAATGGGTAACAATCAACCCATATCTGATCATTTAAATCAAGCAGATCTACACACATCCAAATAGAACCATTAGCCTTACAAGCAAAAACAACAGGTGCAACCCAATCAGAAGATTCAATGGGTTAAATTCTCCATGTTTGTATAATTTTTCCAGCTCCTTCAACTCCACTAGCAGGGCTAAAGGCACCCTACGCACCTTATATACAACAGGTTGAACTCCATCCTTAATTCTTATTTTATGCATGAACCCCTTAACAATCTTAATTATTCTTGGAATACCTCCGGGTAAAACTCTTCCGATATTTATTTCTTTTGTTGCTAAAACTTACATATAGTCTTTAAGTATTTTGCTCCCATTCCATACAATGACAATTAGCATGCCATCCACTGTGGTCCAGCTTCCATATGATTTTTGAGCGTACATGAGTGCTGATTGAGGGGTGTAGTCTGTGTGTGAGCTGCGAGGTGCAAGGCGGCGGCTCACCGAAGTCTGTAGTCTGCGAAGTTAGGAAACTTCTGTAACAATGGAAACTTGAGGCCCTGGCCCCTAGCCCCAGCTACCTGAAGCCCGGAGGAGCCAGTGCCACTGAGCAGGAGGCCTTGCTACAACAGTCTTGGTGGCCCTTCGAAGACCGAGCCCACCAAAGCAGCCCAGGCATGTGTGCCGTGGCCAGCGCAGCATCCTCACCTCCCTCTTCTTCCTATACGGTAGATGCAGCCCTAAACTGTGCTCCCCCCACATGCAGGTCCACTGGTGGTGCCCTCCTCTCTTGTTGTGTAGGTGAGGTGAGGTGAGTTGGGGGGTGTTTTTGCAGTGGGAGGAGTCAACAGGAAATAGCTGGCTGAGTTGGGTGAGCTGGCAGATAGCAGACTCAGCCCAGCAGCTGGCAGTGCACCGGTGTGGGAGGGGGTTGGGGGCTGAGTTATGCCATAGCTGGTCAGCTGGCGGCCTGTTTGCGGCTTATGGGCAGGGAGTCTGCTCTCTCATGGGAGTGAGTTTGGTCACTCCGTATCGGGAGGTGAAGAAGTGGGTGTATAGCAGCTCAGAAGACTTGGTTTTCACCAGTAACTGCGGTTATTGGCCTCATTAGCTGGTAGTGTATTTGGAGGACATATCGAGAGAGGTACTTCACCAGCCAATTCCAGGTAGAGGGCTGAATGTGCCCCTTTTATTTTAATTTCCCTACTGTTTGGGGTAGTTTTGGCTAGTCTATGTGTTTTTGCCACCAGGGTTGCCAGCTCGTGGTAGAGTAGGCTTAATATTCCTTTGAGTGGCTTGTTGCTCTGGCCCAACTCCGACTTTACCATCTGTAGCCCATACAACCGGAAAAGATGACAACAATAAAAATTGAGATCTGATTGCACACTGACCACCAGACTGTGCCAAAAGACCAAAGCTGACCCACTGAGAAATAGAGCTCCCTATTTAGGTATACTTAAAGGTGGTGGTAAAATACCAGCCTTCTTTTTAAAACTATTTGATGATAAACCCGCCGCTATAGAAGTTGTGCAGTCACTTTCAGTGGGGGGATCGAAGGGGGAGTACATCCCACCCAAGTAACATGTGGTAGATCAGTTGGCTGCTCCCATCTTGCCACATTCTCAATCGCAAGTGTCCTCTAGGGGAGTGGTCCTCTTTGTGTACATTATCAGGGGGAAATTATATTGAGGTTTCACTTGTTCCCTTGTGCACTCAACCCTCATTAATCTTGGACAATATTTTACCTGAGATGTCACCATTTCAACCGATGTCCCCACTCTCGGACAGGAGGGTGGAAGCACCATCTGACACGTCAAAGCAGGAGAAACAATCTATGGCCCTGGTCTCAAGTACACCCAGCCTTACAATCTTGGATCATGTTAGTCTTTCTGCTTCACCTGACTTATTGATGAAATCTCCAGTGAATACCTCAGCCGATTATGTATGCTCCTCCGGATCCTTGTAGAGTCATGAATGTATTTGGGATTCCATTCTTTCGTTATTGGAAAAGAAATCTGACACCTCAGACCACAATTTAGATATTCTATCGGTTATACTGAAGGAATTACCTGTAAACGTAATCAGGGAAGAAAAAAAAATGGAAACAGCTTTGTAACCAGTACAGCGGATATGGGTACTCAGGCGGGCTATCCTAGGATCTTTCTGTATAGACAGGAAAAAAGATTTGATCAATCCTTGGACCTAAGTGATCTTGAAGCTCTCTTTATGGACGAAGGGATATCAGCCTATGATGGTACAAATAATGGGCTAGGCCTCCCTGGTCCCACTCAGGTCTCAGATGAATCAGGAGAAGTCTTTCCCAGTTTTAACAACATGAATAGGATTAAGCCGGAAGATACTACCCAAGAGCCAGGTCGTCAGCCGGGAAGGGGAATAACTCACAATAAACAAAAAACACCAAACCAAAGGCAAAAAGGAAAGTGAGAAGAATAACCAAGAGAAGAACAAGAAATGTTGAATTTTAGGCCAGGGTTACGTCAACCGAGGTTGAATTTCAGGCCAGGGTTACGTCAACTGAGAAGTCCATTGTGCCACACACTTATATTACTGAAACTGCCTCTGTATACCAGGGACCGGCATGTCCTGATGTTGCTGCAATTCCATCTGAGCCTGTGGGGTCGGATAAAATGGTGGTTCTCGAATTCACTCACGACAACCATGTTGTATTGTCAGCTACCCAGGCAGATGGGGCTCCCCCTGTGGGAGCTGAAGCGGGGAAAGTTAATTCGGAGAAGGGCACATGGTGGGTTCTAAATTCCATTGCTAATCCCTACGATTACGTTGTCTGGGTTCTCCACTTTGTGGATATTTTTACTGTCCCTGAGGCAGAAAGGATGTTCAACATATAATATATTTTATCTCTCCTTCAATCTATCCTACAGCTGGTGAAACTCTCCTCTAAAGAAAACTCCTTGGTTGTCTAGCTGGATACCAGTATGTCATCCATGGCCTGGCCACATGTATGGGTTTATTTCTACTACAGGGTGGTGGCGGAAGAAGACCTGAACTCATTTGAGGAGCTTAGGTGGTCAGGCTTCAATATCTATGCCACACCTATACATCATCAGGCTTTCTCGGCAGCCCATTCAATTGGGTTTCATCCCTCCCTATTCAATCATGTGCCCCTGCCTTCAGTAGAGGGTGGCCAGTTGGGAGTAGGTTGGGAAAGATACTTGTAGGGAAGACGGATAGGGGCAGGTAAAATTTTACTGACCCGGTGGAGCCTCCAGAAAAAAGAGAATCTACATGGAATTGGATAGCGGGGGCAATCAATTCAAAGAGAGAGTTCTCAAAAGCCCTCTTTTACAGATCCTGATGCCTCCGTGGTCTTGCTTTTTTTGTATCTGTTAAGCATGATGTTGTGGTGTCTGTCTTACGGATTTCACTAATTTTCTAGTATTATCTGTATCCGGACTTCCTTTAACCAAGTCATTCAAGAGGGGCCAAAATGGGTGTCCTGACTTGATACTACTTAATACATACTTCCCTTGGAAACTTGTCAAAGATAAACAATTCAAGGAGTTGACACCACTACTGGATAAGAATTAACTGTTATTCCCCTATGTGCCTATTCTTTTGATGGGTGACCTAAATGTAAAAATCCCTCCTATGCAGCCGAGGGATGTTATCCAAAGGTACAAAGAAATTGCATTGAACATTCTCTGTCAGGTCTTGGGAAGTCAGAGAGGGGAGAGGCCCGGCAAACAATTGGAGATCGTACTTAAGACCTCAAATATGAGTATAATAAATGGCAGTTGTGCGCAAGATTAGCCGACTCAGCTGACATTTGATAATGGTACGGTAACGTCCTAAATAAATTATGCAGTTCTCTCTTCGGACCATTTTGGGATTGTGAAGAATATATTGGTAGGCGATCTTGCTGTTAGTGACCATAAGCCTTTTAATCTCTCACTGTCCAGGATAGCTAAACAAAGAGATATGTGTCCCAACAGTTTGCCCCTGTACTGTAAAAATTAGTGTAGAATTGTGGGGTCTGCCATACTAAAACTCCATATTACAAACGGCATGATGAGGTTGCTAAATACGCAATTCAACTCACCCTCATAACACACAGGTCAGGCTTTTGAATAATTAATTTTTTCTAAAAGGGATATGGCAACCGTAGGGTTGGAAAGGGGTAGGGTCAGAAAGGTCTCTGAGTTTGGAAAAGTCATGGGCTAAAGCAGTGCTTAATAAGAAAATAAGGGAGTCATTTAGAGTAGGTGGGGAACTAAGGTAGAGTCTGATAGGACAACATAGGAAAGACATGCAGCAATTCAGGTGGAGGAAAAAAGAAAGCATATGGACATAGGCAATCTTCTCCTTGCACTCTGGTAACCTGAAGTGGTTCTGGCGCATCTCTAACAGCATACTCGGGCTATTGATGCAGATCATAGCAGTTTCACTTCTCGAAGTAACCTGGGTTTGTTATATCTCAGAACTGTACTCAAAGTTGACGTTGGGGGTGCTTTGGGAACGCTGCTGACGAGTTTGCATGTTAAAGGGGAGGAAGAGAGCAACCCGCTCCCCACAGTTAGTGGCCTCAAAGCAGTGATTAAAAGTCTGAAAGGTTCAAGGGCGCAAGGGCCAGATAGTATTTCATCAGACATTAAACTTAACCCCCACCTATGGGCACAGACCCTGGTACCATTGTTTGGAGAAATAATTAGGGGGCATCATTTGTTGGAAACCTGGAAAGGTAGCAGTTCTTTATTTATTCAGTGTTTTGTATAGCGCAAACTTGACCCCGTAGGGTATCAGAGCGCTTCACAGTACAGGACATGATAACTTTTACAGTACAATGTTCTGTATTGCATTTAATATACTAAAGTCCAGTTCAAAGTTGTCACAGCTACTTATTTTGATAACTACTTTAGCACATTTGCAGAACGTAAAACTAGAGGAACCATGTCATCATGGGAAGCAAGAACCTGTAATGAACAAATGACATTTGTTCTTGGCAAAAAGCGCTTGTGCCTTTAAGCGACAATAGTCCTGCCATTTGTGTTCAGAGGGTGGGCCTTTGAAAGCGATGTTTGGAAGCTTACTAGGATTGGTAGTCCTTACTATTGATTTAAATCAGCTACTTTACTAAAATTTATGAAGGATATTATAATGTATGTGTGGGGTCTCTGTAGACACTGACTTAAGTAAACCAGAAAAAAGGAGGGTTATCATTAAAACTGGATTTTTTTTTATTCATATTCACCGACGCAGAGGCTAACCAGAAAAAGCCTCTTACAAGGCAAGGTTTGGATGTGCATGGTCCTTTCAGCGACAGCCCACGTTCTGCCAGCATAGCTGTAAAGTTTTCAGTGTGCTTATGTGTGACATTTCTTTGTAATAAGTGTTCTTATGTGTGACATCTGAATACTTATGTGTGACGAACAAGTTACTTACCTTCAGTAATGATATATCTGTAAGACACATTTATTAGTTAGTGTTAGAAATGGGGGTCTCTAGTTGGCAGAGGTAGGTACCTTTGTCTAAATAGGGACCCTTGTTTCTAGTCAGAATAAGGGGGGTACACTCCTGGATAACCCCTGCTCACTCCCTTGGTAGCTTGGCACAAGCAGACAGGCTTATCTCAGAGGTAGTGTGTAGAGCATTTGTGAACACATACAGTAATATAGTGAAAACACTACAAATGAACACCACACCACTTTAGAAAAATAAGTAATCTTTACTAGACTTAACACAAGACCAAACAACAAAAATCCACAATACTGTAATCAAAAATAAGTCTTTAAAAAGGTAGAAAATAGCTTAGTTCATTGTAGATGGTAAATGGAACACTTTACTCTCAAAATACCTTAGATGCGTCACGCAATGCAAACAAAAGGATCGCAGGGAAGTTGATGCCCCGTTCCTTACTGCTGTGCAGGGGAGGGGAGGCGTCAATTCCTTACTGTGTGGGGAGTTGATGCATCATTTCTTACTGCGGCCCGGTGACGATGTGAAAAGATGGCGCCTCGATGCGATGTGACGATTAAAAGAATGAGATCAAGACTGCATTTGTTTAATATTGCATACCATTTTTCTGTGAATTGTTTAGTATTTTTGCAGAGTGATGGTTTGAGGGATATCCGGAGTCCTCTCGGAATTCTTTGTGCTTTATGGTATCTGATCATTGTGTTAGCGTGGAGGCGTTGGTTAATCTGTTTACGAGTTAGGTATAAAAGATGTTTTACTTGTTGTTCTTTGTTTTTCGTGGTGGCAAATTCTGCAGTGTCTTCTTGAATTAATGAGTATATTCGAGCGCTTGCTTCTTCTGTAAATGCAAAAGTATCCGCTCTGATGTCAGTTAGCTGGGTAATTTCTTCAAATTGCATTTTCTTTTTTATACGCGTGCTACTATCCTGGAGTAGAATATAATTCAATACAATCGTGGTAAATGGATGTGCACTGCCTGTTGGGTTTTGGTTTACATTAATTTTCCGTGCTCCTAGGTATCACTCACTACTCTCGAGTGTGTGTGAAATATCAAGGTCAGCAGAACATAGAACTTTGATCTGTCTCCTTGGGCACAGGATATGCTGAGAATCCAGCTCAATATTACGATCAAATTTTCTCTTCAAAACAAACAACATCACATTTTCTATTGGTTCTCCATGCTGATTCTTTTATTCAATGGTTTTTCATCTTAATTGGATGTTGTTTTCACATCTCATTATTTTCTCAATTCAATCATTTTCCAAAATCATTGTATTAACAATCTTGTTCGTTCACGTTTCCCTTTACCCCGAATGTATTTCGGCGCCCTGCGCCTTTATCAATCACGGTGGCATTAGTAAGCATGGCAAATTAAATGTATTATCGTTCTTTCGACAGATTAATCCCTTGATAAAGGCGCAGGACGCCGAAATGCATTGGGAGTAAAGGGAAACGTGAACGATAACAGAAAAATGTGCAGTGCAGAGAAGGTCCTGAAGAAAGCAAGGCCACATGGCCGCTATTTGCTGAAACATGTTAACCACGTTCCACTACTACAGTTTATAAATTTTCTCTGTCTTGGCTATTTTTAATGTTGGCATTGGAAGCTATATCCAATTAAATTAGTTTTTTGCTTCCTAAACCAATTTTATCTACTTTTTTGTTATTTTTTGGTATCACATTTTCTCTGCACTGCACATTTTTCTGTTACCCCATCAGCCACGCCACTCATATATATATATAACCAACTATTCCTGACAAAAGGTGACCCCACGCTGCCCACAGGAGGGACCGTTTATCATCTATTAGGCCCTTTTCTGGTTGAGATCAGGCAGTTTGGTGTGCGGGTCCCCACAACCCCAAATGATGAAGGGCGGTTCCGAGTGGTAACTGATGGGTGTTCAAGACCATACACTTGATTGGCTCACTTTTATCCTATAAAGAAGAGTTGTGATATAGGTAGTGGTACTAATTCTCAGCCATTATCCGAGTATCCCTTGTTACTACCTTGACCCTCTGGTACTTTTGTTGTTGTAAATGTTCGGAAGGGCGTGTATCCAGAGCACGGTCATTAAACTAGCCCTAGGGTCCCCCGTAATTGTATGTGTTATAGTCTTCAATAGCCACACATTTTATAGAGGCCCATCACCAAATAGATGATCTCAAAGCATGTATTTTAGAACAAGTGGCCAAACAACCAGGAACAGATAACAGAAAAACTTTAGTGAAACGAGAGAACCATTGGATTTATTTTTTACAAACAATCAAACCGAAGGGTTTAAATGACAGGATTGAATTTGCTTGTTACCTTTGAAAAGTAATGATATGAACTATGTAATATACCTGACATTGTACTATTCGTGTTGGCTGTAAACTTCATGAAAGCTATTAATGGATTTTTTATGACTCACTGTGTCTTTAACAACAGTTCACTTACGTAGACAGGTCTTTAAAACACGTACAACGCACTCGCGTTTCGCGCATTATTCCCAGCATGCACAGAGCGAAGTAACAGTTTCAGAACGCAGAAACGGTAAGCACTACCTTCCCCGCATAGATTATAATACCCGGACTAGTGAGTATTCTCACACTAGAGGAGTTTTAGAGGGCAGACGAAACGAGAACAATATAACCAATAGAAACAGTGTAACTTTTCGAATTAGTCGGCAGCGCGACGACCGAACATAAGTTTAACGCTTAGGTGATCCCATATTAGGAACCCGCGCGTAACTACAATGTTTTGAAGACAATTATGAACTCCATTTAAGCTTCTGAAAACAGGTATCTATAGACACGAGTTTAGACATGATGATAAACGATATAGGGGGGGGGCGTGGCTAGCAGCCAACGGAGATGGTCGCTGCCTAAAGCGGCTCCCGACCTCCGCCCGCTAATCCTGCATATAATCCACTGTGCACGCGGACCTACCCCCTGAAACCCGGGGGGAACTCCGACTGCGGACCCCAGTGCCTGCTTGGGGGCCGACGGCGCCCGATAGGCCGCTACAAACGGCTCGAAACCAGCGAGGAGAGGGAGCGTCCGGCGCCGACCAAAATGGCGACCGCATCGAGGCCCTAACTGCGCGACCGGCGTAGACTGCAGCCTGGAGACGCGGAAGCGATATCACAGGGGAGCCTACCCCTGCCCGGCGCGGCCCGGTCCTGCAGAGGCGCATCCCGGCCCGAGACCCAAGGATCCGACCCCCTGCTCTGGGTGAGACTTTATACGCCCCTCGCCTACCGGAAGACCTGCGAGGCTCCCCGGCTTCTGGGCCCTGACGGAACCTGGTTCTGGAGGAAAACTGCCGCCCCGGGTGTCTGGTGTAACCTGGCGGGCTGCGCCCTGCCGCTGCTGGGGCTCCACCTATGTGCTGCGTGGGGGACGGGGGCTAGGCGGAGGACCAACTGACGGGCGCGGCCCTGACCCGCCAGGATATCCCTCCGCCGGGACGCCTGACTACGCGACCCCCCGGCTTGGGGCCTACTTCGGTCCCGGGCCCACCCGACCACCGGAGAGCGGTGGGGTCCTGACTACGTCTCCTGCGGGGATTGGTGAACCGCTATTGGAGCCCTAGGCTCGATCAGGGGCCTCGCCTAGAACCCCGGCCCACTGCCCCACTGGCCTTGACCGCTGCTGACATTTGCGGACCTCAGGAGCGCTCCGCGGCGGCGACGGACCTGCTTCCCTGCCGGGCGGCTTGGCGGACACCTGGGGCTGCGGTGTGGCGGCGATCGGAGACGGGCCTGGGGCTCGGGGCTGCAGCGCGTGGCGGAATTCACTCGCCGCCTGGACACTCAAGCTGGCCGAACCCTGTGGGCCTGGACTACCACGTGGGCCCCCTCAGCACAGGCGCTAGCTGTATCCTTATGTGCCCAGGAGTGCTTCTCAGCTAAGGTGGATCCTTGAAGGCGGTGGGTCCGCTGTGTGCCCGGCGTGCCTCCGCCCCCTGCGCCCCTTCGCTGGCCCTGGACCCTGGGTGCCAGCAATGAAAACTGACCCGGGCCGCAGGCGAGATAACGGAGATAGCTCACTCCATTGGGAAGGGCCTGCGCTTGGAGCCGACACCACGCCGATCTGTTTGGACCCCTGGGGAAAGCAGGAACGTGAGGGAACTGTGAGACCCGAGGTACCCGCGATCAATCTCAAACTGGGGACTACCTGACCGTTGCCCGCCTGATTGCCAGGGGCGCGGAGCGCCTTGACGCCGGCGTACCTCGTTGGGACCCCGGCACAACCATCCCGCCACAAGATTGGGAAGCCCAGAGGAGCGAAGGGAGACGGACATCCACCTACGGAAACACCTGAAGACGTTCCGCAGACCCCGACGGACCTACAGCAGATGCAGGACCGTATCCTGGAGGCTATCGCAGCCACGAAAGACGCTCTACATCAAGATATTGTGCAGGTGTCGACGGGACTGGGACTCCTACGAGCTGATCACGGAAAGCTGGCGGACACGGTCAAAGCTGCGGAGGATACTCTGAAGGACATAGTGCCGACACACAAGACCATGGAGGGGCAACTCACAGAGGCTCTGGAACGTATACAAGCCCTGGAGAGACGGGCGGAGGATGCCGAAAACCGCAGTCGGAGGAACAACGTGCGCCTAGTGGGCCTTCCGGAGAAAAAAGAGGGATCGGACATGGTGGGATACCTGACAGAATGGCTGAAGACGGCTGTGGCCCCGGAGGGCCTCTCGCCCTTTTTCACACTAGAGAGAGCACACCGAGTCCCGGCCAAACCCCCGCAACCGGGCCTGCCACCTCGCCCGGTGGTCGTCAAATTGCTACACTATAAGGACAGGGATTGGCTTCTGCAAAGAGCCCGGGAAGCGGGCCCCTTCCAAGTGGACAATAGTAGAGTCACGCTGTTCCCGGACTATACATTCAAAACTCAAAAGCTGAGGGCCTCTTTCCTCTCCATCAAAAAAGAACTGCGAACTGAAGGCATCCAGTATTCGCTCCTTTTCCCGGCCAGACTCCGAATCATAGTGGACGAGAAATCACTGTTCTTCCCCACGGGGGCGGAGGCATGGGCCTGGTGGGACACTTACAAAGCGGGCACAGACGGGGCCCGGTTTCGAGCGGAGGAGGAACGGCAGAAGCAACTAGCGAAGAAATCACGGAGGCTCCGGGGGCGCAGCCAGAAATCCAGGAGACCTACGGAGTCCCAAACGGAGGACGAGAGGAGAGCGGCGTTGCAGGCAGTAATGGACGTCTCGGGCTCGGCGCTCGCCCAATCGGGAAGAGTTTCAGGCTCGGATGAACAGGGAACGGGCTCAGAGACAGAACAATCGGAGTTTAGAGACATGAAGGGTCCAACGGTCACGCCACAGACATCGGAGAACATAATTGAGGGCTGAGAGAGAGAGAGCATTGGTGCTTTCCCTGGAATGGAGGCTATTGGGACTCCCGCCTTGGGCACCTGAGCGGACAGTTGTAAGGCTGGATCATCGTGAGTGCTATTGCGTATTGAGGGGCGGAGGGTATGGGAACTGGGATTATAGTGCTTGTGCCTAGTACACGCTCCTTAGGGCCCTTAAGGCCTCCGTAGTGCAGACTGCGGAATAGAAGACCTTGTGAGCACGTTTGCTCGTTCACAGTTTGGATGGGAGCTGCTCTTTCAGGGTTAGGTCCTGTTCTGGGGGGGGGGCCTGGAGAAGTTGGGGTGACTCAAGGCGTAGGGAAGGGGAGGGAGGAAGGGGAAGTTCAGTGGGGGGGGGGGCGGGATCAGTGTCACGCCTGATGCCTGGGGACGATACACCTTTGATTTGAACCGGACACTGTGGGACAATGGCTAATGCGGGATGGATAAAATGTGTGTCTTGGAATGTGAGGGGGCTGCATACTATGGCAAGGAGGCACAAGATTCATGCTTATTTGGTTCGAAGAGGGGTACACATAGCATTTCTACAAGAAACCCACCTGACGAAGAAGGAAGGACTCGCGCTGCAGCGTAGATGGAGAGGGCAATTGTTCACCACCACGTATTCTGCTTTCGCTAGAGGGGTGTTAATATGGATACGGGCGGGCACCCCTTTTCAAGTAACCAGACACGTAGTTGACCCGGAAGGGAGGTTTGTAGTAGTCGAGGGTAAGCTTAGAGGCCGACATATTGTACTCAGCAGTATCTACGCACCCAATGTAGACAAAGCAAACTACTTTACAAAACTATCCGGGGAACTGGCCAATTACCTCACAGGTCCTGTCCTGATGGGAGGGGACTTCAATTCCATAGCAGACACGATACTGGATAGGTCGCATCCACCACTGCATTCATCCCCAGTACATAGACTAGCGAGATGCAGATCAGATTGGCAAGGAAAATGGGGACTAACAGACGCTTGGCGCATGCAACACCTGGTGGAGCGAGATTATTTATTTTACTCCAGCCCGCACGACCTCCATGTCCGCATTGACACCTTTTTATGCTCTCAATCGGTGCTTCCTGCAGTAACTGGGACTGAGTATCTAGCGCGCACATTATCCCACCATAACCCATTACTCCTGACACTGAACTGGATGCTGAGTTGACGCTTATCCCGACCTGGCGGCTGCGGCCGGACACGCTGGATGACCCTCCTTTCCGAGAGGAACTAAAGGAGAGGATTTCCCAATACTTTATCGAGAACGAGGGTTCCACTACAACCCGAGCGGTGGAGTGGGACGCCTTCAAAACCGTAGTGAGAGGGCACTGTATAGGGAAATGTGCGGGAGTGCGCAGGACCCTGCTAGACGACCTAGAGAAAGCTGAGCGCAAGCTAATGGAGTCCGAGCGGACACGCCCCAACCGGCCCGAGCTTCAGGGGAAGGTTAGCGAAGCGAGGAAAGCGGTGGCAGTGGAAATGGAGCGCCTCTGCAGTTTTGAATATAGAAAGTACCTCACAAAGTCACACGCGGAGGGGGATAAAACTGGCCCACTCGTAGCCTGGTTGGTGAACCTGGCCTTGGAGGGGGAAGGAGGCCGCATCTGTAGCACACAATCGGACATATTGGGCAGTTTTCGGGCATATTACGAGAAACTGTATAAGAGTGCGCTAGGGGACCAGGGAGAGGCAATAGACGCTTTTCTAAGTGAGCTACAGTTGCCGCAGCTCGAACAGGAACAGGCAGACGCCCTAGGAGGCCCGATAGAGGTAGCAGAAATAAGGGGAGCGGTGAAGCGAATGGCACGTAACAAAACTCCGGGCATAGACGGACTGCCTGTTGAGTTCTACGGACGATATCTGGACCAATTTGCCCCGAAGCTCCAAATAATATACAATGAGGCCAAAGAAAGAGGCCGACTTCCCCAATCAATGTGTGAGGCCATAATGATTCCTCTACTAAAACCACGTAGAGAGAGCACAGACCCTGCATCTTATAGACCACTGTCCATGTTAACGACAGATTACAAGATCCTGAGCACTGGGCTTGCCTCCAGATTGTTAACCGCATGCGTGCGGGCGGAATTCCGCCCGCACGCTGAGAATTTGTAAAGCCCATTATTCATGACGAGCTGGGCTCGTCATGAGCGTGCGAGGAGGCTACCTCATGACGAGCCCAGCTCGTCATGAGCGTGGAAGGGGTTAAACCACATGCAAGACCTAGTCCATAAAGACCAGTCCGGATTTATACCCACCCGTAACACGACACATAACATCCGAAGACTGCTCAGACTGGTGGACAGCCCACCCCCAGGAGCAGGGACTCCCCTCGTGTTAGCTGTGGACATAGAGAAGGCCTTTGACAGCCTAGAATGGGAGTACTTATATAGAGTGATGA
The DNA here is from genome assembly GCF_964261635.1 of Lissotriton helveticus. Taxonomy (NCBI): domain Eukaryota; kingdom Metazoa; phylum Chordata; class Amphibia; order Caudata; family Salamandridae; genus Lissotriton; species Lissotriton helveticus. The sequence continues at coordinate 678,948,630 of NC_136073.1, read as the reverse complement.
GGGGGTTCGGCCTAGGGGAGGGATACATCACTTGGACGAAAGTGTTATACGCGGCGGCGAGAGCAAGAGTGAGGGTTGGCACCCTGGTCTCACACCAGTACCAGGTGCATCGGGGTACCAGACAGGGATGTGCACTTTCTCCCCTGCTATTTGCACTAGCGGTGGAGCCACTAGCAGCGATGGCCAGGCGTGGTACCTATTATAGAGGGTTGGAGTTCAGAGGGGCACGGCACTTTATTTCACTGTATGCGGACGACATCCTCCTTTATTTGGAGGATGCCGAGAGGGCTGTGGAGGGCGCAGAGAGACTGCTGGCGTGCTTCGGCGCCTTATCAGGCCTGAACGTGAATTGGGCTAAAACCTGTCTCTTCTCCCTACGGAAGGAGGAGGACCAACCCCCAGCCCGCCCAATGCTTAGATGGGAACCTGACTGTTTGACCTACCTAGGAGTGCATGTATACCACGAGCCGGCGACCATGCTGGACGGCAATGTGGGCCGCTGTATCCGAGCTCTGCGGAGCAGTACGTCCTTTTGGACCACCCTGCCTCTATCAGTGGCCGGTAGGGTGGCTCTTTTAAAAATGGTAGCCTTGCCGCGCTTGCTGTACTACTTCAGGACTCTCCCCATTTGGGTGCCTGGAGGGGTTTTCCGGCAGTTAAGATCGGCGATTACATCATTCTTATGGGGTAAGGGCAGACGCAGAATTGCGTTAGCAACACTGATCTGCCCCAAAGACGAAGGAGGCCTGGCAGTCCCGGATCTCGAACTCTACTACTTGGCTGCCCAACTGCAAACGTTTACGCAAGGAGTTGCGAGAGCTTTTCGCGGACCGGAACAGGAAAGGGACGACGGCACCCCCCGCCACGTGTTGGCTTATATTGCCCTGCAGCAAAAGCTAGTGCTCAGTGACTTACCCCAAGAGGAACGGACGTTCCGATTATGTTGGAACCGCTCGCAGAAACGTGCGGGAGTCAAGCACCCATATGCGCCCGAAATACCTCTGGGCATGGTGACAGCACTCCCACACGGAGGAGACTGGTCGAGGCTCCAGCTGTGGGAGGAAGCGGGATTGCAGATGGTGGGGGATCTCTACGATGATGGCGTGATGGCCCCGTACCAGACATTGCAGGAGCGTTATGCCCTTCCGAGGGGAGATTACCTACTACACGCGGCAGTGGTGAGGGCCGTTCAGGCACACTGGGGGGAAGGATTAATTGAACCACCGACGACACTAGCATGTCAGTACACAATGATGGCAGCGGGCACCTTCAAGGCAGTAACGTGCCTCTATTCGAGAATGCTAAGTGAGTCCTTGCAGCCGCTAGCGGCGTTGAAGGCCAAATGGGAAACGAACCTGCAGATGGAAATCCCGGACGCCGCGTGGTCCCAACTAGTACGGAGGGCTAGAAAGAGCACTAGAAATGCGCGCTTCCAGCTAATACACCTTTATATTATTCATAGGGCCTACCTCACCCCGGGCAAGATTGCACAATACTTTGGAGCGGAAGACGCGGCCTGCCCCAGATGTAATAAGATAGGAGCGGATTTAATACATATGCTTAGGGATTGCCCTCACCTACAGGATTATTGGAGAGACATTGGCAACACGTTGAATGAGGTGACGGATAGGGACCTGCGGTACGACGGGACTGTCAGCATACTGCATTGGTTCCCTCATACACCCAAAAATAAAATGTCGAGCAAATTCATTGATATGGGCCTAATCTTAGCGAAAAGAGAGTTGACCAAGGGTTGGAAATCGAAAAAGGGACCGACGCACCGGAGATGGCTGAATGAATTTCTAAAATGGGCGGCGGCTGAGAGCACGGTCAGGTACCAGCTAGCTCGTCGTGGATCGGACGAGCGAGCCCAGGAGGCAGCGATGGCATGGGAAGTGATGGTGCAGGCACTGAGAGATAGTATAGTAGAGGAGGAAGGGGAGTTGGACCAAGAGGGCCCTGAGGACCCAACTGAGATTGCCGCGGTACCGGCACCCACACCAGACACACACACACAGTAAACACCAGAATGCTTCTGTCCATCACCACAGGGTAGAGCTACTCAGAGCTAGGCGTAGGCGGGGACACTGAGGGGGGGAGTGGGGAGGATAAGTTTAGGGGTACAAAATTGAGGAAGTCAGAGGACTATTGCCTGATGAAGGAGGGGGATGGGGTGATTAAGCCGAAAAGCAGACAGCAGATTGCCTCATACAAGGACTATGTATAGTAGACATTGTAACATGCACTGAGACTGCACATGACGCCGCCCGGCCTTCGGGATGTGGGCTGAATGGCTGTGTATACTCACCAGGTGCGGGACTGAGAGGAGGAGGAATCTGTACTGAAACGATCCCGTAATGCTGAATGTACTGTGCATATAACTCTGCAATAAAAAACGTTTAAAAAAAAAAATGATGATAAACGTTATAAATGACATGATGAGAATTATTTGACACGGTGGCATTAGTAAGCATGGCAAATTAAATGTATTATCGTTCTTTCGACAGATGAATCCCTTGATAAAGGCGCAGGGCGCCGAAATGCATTGGGAGTAAAGGGAAACGTGAACGAACAAGATTGTTAATACAATGATTTTGGAAAATGATTGAATTGAGAAAATAATGAGATGTGAAAACAACATCCAATTAAGATGAAAAACCATTGAATAAAAGAATAAGCATGGAGAACCAATAGAAAATGTGATATTGTTTATTTTGAAGAGAAATTTTGATCGTAATATTGAGCTGGATTCTCAGCATATCCTGTGCCCAAGGAGACAGATCAAAGTTCTATGTTCTGCTGACCTTGATATTTCACACACACTCGAGAGTAGTGAGTGATACCTAGGAGCACGGAAAATTAATGTAAACCAAAACCCAACAGGCAGTGCACATCCACTTACCACGATTGTATTGAATTATATTCTACTCCAGGATAGTAGCACGCGTATAAAAAAGAAAATGCAATTTGAAGAAATTACCCAACTAACTGACATCAGAGCGGATACTTTTGCATTTACAGAAGAAGCAAGCGCTCGAATATACTCATTAATTCAAGAAGACACTGCAGAATTTGCCACCACGAAAAACAAAGAACAACAAGTAAAACATCTTTTATACCTAACTCGTAAACAGATTAACCAACGCCTCCACGCTAACACAATGATCAGATACCATAAAGCACAAAGAATTCCGAGAGGACTCCGGATATCCCTCAAACCATCACTCTGCAAAAATACTAAACAATTCACAGAAAAATGGTATGCAATATTAAACAAATGCAGTCTTTTTTTTTTTTATATATAAACCTTTATTGTTACTTAAGTCAGTTACAGTCACAGGCCTACAGACCATCACGGTCGGCCATCAGGACAGATGCGGTCAAATCAAATCGATTAAGCCATAAAAATGCAGAAAGCCACCTTCCAAACGCTCCGTTGTAACTCAGGAGAATGTTCGTACCACATTGATAACAGGATTAAAGAAGGTTTCTTTTAAAGTTAAAGATAGAGCAGGATCCGATGCCGTACAATTAAGCCACAACAAGTCAAGGGATGTTCATAAAACAGGATATTCACAGTCAGGACTACTGTAGGTAAGATATTAGCACTGGTGTATATAATCAGGAGAAACAACAGACAGTACATTTAGCCCACCGAATCAGTGTAAGTCCGCTGTAACAGAAAGAACAGAAAAAACATTGACCCTTGTCATCTGAACTAGCAAAGCACACGGAGAGTTACCTCAACTCGGATCCCAGGAAAAGAGAGGAAAAAGAAGAAAGTTACAGAAAAGCGAATAGGACATAAATAAAAAGGCCATAGTAACAGAAAGGGAACAAAAACAATAACACCCCTCCCCCAACCCCCCACCCTGCACCCCTGCATACGGCTACGGCCCACCCCCCTAGCAGCCTGCCTATCGCCCAGTGTCAAAAACCCGAAATATAGAAGGAAGGAAAATGGAGAGGAAAGACAATAATCTACACGAAAACAGAAGAGAAAGGGAAGAAGAAAAGTTAACGAAAACCCCCCACGATAGGGAAAGAAGAAAACATTGGAGGGTCCCCAGTTCGGGCCCCCGCCCCCCCCCCCACCGCCGCGTAGCACTGCAATTGTGCCAGAGTTATTAACAAAGCCTCAAGACAACAACATAAACAGGATAACATTCGCCGTTCAGATCCTCAAGTCACACATCTAAGATGAAAGTCCCCCTCTGTATCACCATCAGAAATCAGAGTACCATTATGTACGTAGATCCACCCAGCTCTAATCATAAACTTATCCCAGTCCATGTGATGCAGGGTCGGGCAAGCAAAATACCGGAGTGAACAAACAGGGCAGTCCGGAAGAAGCTGGAGATCTTGCAATGCACCAGTATACAACACATTCAAAAGGCATCTTCCGCCACTTAGTCGTTCACGATCCTGAGAACAAAGTTGAGTGCAAAAAGAATAGTCATTACGTAGTTTCCGGGTCTCATGATGAAGCCCGCCATCGGAAAAAGAGCGTGAAAGGGGAAGCGGTAAACACACATCTGGCGGTGTCTCCAAAGGATATATTGGAATACTTTACTTTGAGAGACTGAATTATGTCATGCCACTTTTTTAATGAAATGTTTTGAAAGGATTAGATTTTGATTTGCTAATATTTCAAGTCAAGTTTTTAATTCAATATGAGAGAAGAAATATGAACGTTTATTATTAATTGTGAATTTATATATATGTAATAGGTAGTCATTGTTATTATTGTTTTCAAGATTATTGTCTAGGACCTGTGTTTTTCTAATTTATTTTGTGTACAAGATACAATGATTTTATATGTACTCGTTTTTTTAATTAAAAATGTTGAATAATTGAGAAATATTTGTCTTATTAGTTTATGATTGTTGGAAATTATTCTTTTATTTAGATCTATGACCTTCCTCTGTAGCTATCAATCATTGTTGAAAGTATTCCAATATATCTATTGTCCCTGTCGCCGGAACTGACAACGCCGAATCAGGGGGTCCTTGTTTGTCTGACATAAAAAAAAAAAAAAGGTGTCTCCAAAGGAACCATGCACCCATGGAACCAGGTATCTCTGTGACGACCCACTTGGAACGAGCCGGGAGTCCTCCAAGTACAAGCCCTTCCTCCCAGCCATCGATAGAGTCAGCTCCGGACCCCACAGCAAAGTCTACACGGACAACTGTAGAAGGGGCCACTCAAACATCGCTCTATTCCAGATTCCGTCCTTCCAATACACAGGGGGTATCCGGTCTCCACCCTTCGATCTTCAGAGCAGACTGCCATCGCCATGGTTAGGTATGTCCCATTCGAGACGCCACCTCCAAAAGGGACTCCCAGCATGAACGCCGCTCAAACGAACACCAGCGCCACCAGCCCTTGATATAGAGAGGAGCATAGTATCACCGCGTCCTCCACGCTGCACACAATATGGTTGCCATTTCCACTTCCCCACTGATGGTCACTCCCCCCCAAACCAAAAAGTACCGCAGCTGCGTTGTGTCTCAACCAGCCACGATCACCTGGAGTGCGGGATGGAAACAGCTGCATGCGGGCAAACCAGGGTTTCGTGTGGGAACAGAGAACAGCGTCTAGGTTGCCATTGCATCAAGCAGCAGACGGGGGGGAGCATAATCGGCATATAGGGGTGGCGTGGTTCGCGTTCACCAGGCCCCACGGATCGAGCGCTGGATGCACACTCTCGGGGATGGGCTGACCTCCATAGCGGTTGACCGGCACCTTCCGGGTCTGTATGGCCGTTGTTGTTGCACTCGCGGGCGGCAGCAGCATCACGCGGGGTCCCGGCTTCAGGTCTCGTGCAGGCCACAAAATACGAAGGGTCATATCACCGTCTCCAGGGCTCGAAAAACCCCCGGAGTCGGACACAGCAACTCAGCACCCCTTCCGACGTCCGGGAGCACCATCGCAGCGCAGGATGGCCGATAGAATCAGGCGGCGGGGGAAGAAGGTCGACAGAGCCGGGGGCCCGGGCGACCATCTTGGTCGCCGGTCTGGCTCCGCCCCCCCAACAAATGCAGTCTTGATCTCATTCTTTTAATCGTCACATCGCATCGAGGCGCCATCTTTTCACATCGTCACCGGGCCGCAGTAAGAAATGATGCATCAACTCCCCACACAGTAAGGAATTGACGCCTCACCTCCCCTGCACAGCAGTAAGGAACGGGGCATCAACTTCCCTGCGATCCTTTTGTTTGCATTGCGTGAAGCATCTAAGGTACTATGAGAGTAAAGTGTTGCATTTACCATCTACAATGAACTAAGCTATTTTCTACCTTTTTAAAGACTTATTTTTGATTACAGTATTGTGGATTTTTGTTGTTTGGCCTTGTGTTAAGTCTAGTAAAGATTACTTATTTTTCTAAACTGGTGTGGTGTCCATTTGTAGTGTTTTCACTATATTACTGTATGTGTTCACAAATGCTCTACACACTACCTCTGAGATAAGCCTGTCTGCTTGTGCCAAGCTACCAAGGGAGTGAGCAGGGGTTATCCAGGAGTGTACCCCCCTTATTCTGACTAGAAGCAAGGGTCCCTATTTGGACAAAGGTACCTACCTCTGCCAACTAGAGACCCCATTTCTAACACTAACTAATATATGTGTCTTACAGATATATCATTACCGAAGGTAAGTAACTTGTTCATCACACATAAGTATTCAGATGTCACACATAAGAACACATATTACAAAGAAATGTCACACATAAGCACACTGAAAACTTTGCAGCTATGCTGGCAGAACGTGGGCTGTCGCTGAAAGGACCATCCACATCCAAACCTTGCCTTGTAAGAGGCTTTTTCTGGTTAGCCTCTGCGTCGGTGAATATGAATGTAATATACCTGACATTGTACTATTCGTGTTGGCTGTAAACTTCATGAAAGCTATTAATGGAGTTTTTATGACTCACTGTGTCTTTAACAACAGTTCACTTACGTAGACAGGTCTTTAAAACACGTACAACGCACTCGCGTTTCGCGCATTATTCCCAGCATGCACAGAGCGAAGTAACGGTTTCAGAACGCAGAAACGGTAAGCGCTACCTTCCCCGCATAGATTATAATACCCGGACTAGTGAGTATTCTCACACTAGAGGAGTTTTAGAGGGCAGACGAAACGAGAACAATATAATCAATAGAAACAGTCTTTGCTTTGTAACAGTGTAACTTTTCGAATTAGTCGGCAGCGCGACGACCGAACATAAGTTTAACGCTTAGGTGATCCCATATTAGGAACCCGCGCGTAACTACAATGCTTTGAAGACCATTATGAACACCATTTAAGCTTCTGAAAACAGGTATCTATAGACACGAGTTTAGACATGATGATAAACGTTATAAATGACATGATGAGAATTATTTGACACGGTGACATTAGTAAGCATGGAAAATTAAATGTATTATCGTTCTTTCGACAGATTAATCCCTTGATAAAGGCGCAGGGCGCCGAAATGCATTGGGAGTAAAGGGAAACGTGAACGAACAAGATTGTTAATACAATGATTTTGGAAAATGATTGCATTGAGAAAATAATGAGATGTGAAAACAACATCCAATTAAGATTAAAAACCATTGAATAAAAGAATCAGCATGGAGAACCAATAGAAAATGTGATATTGTTTATTTTGAAGAGAAAATTTTATCGTAATATTGAGCTGGATTCTCAGCATATCCTGTGCCCAAGGAGACAGATCAAAGTTCTATGTTCTGCTGACCTTGATATTTCACACACACTCGAGAGTAGTGAGTGATACCTAGGAGCACGAAAAATTAATGTAAACCAAAACCCAACAGGCAGTGCACATCCACTTACCACGATTGTCCTTGATGCAATGCAATGTTGGATGCGATGTGTGCATGCCCGATGGCCGTGCAGTGAATTCGGTAACTTCTGAGTAGCAACAGGCCATGCGACACGCTTCTCCGTTGATGTGACGGTGACAGGCTTCTCCGGTAATGCGACACGCTTCTGCTACAGAGGCGGCACGCTTCTGCTACAGCGGCGGTACGCTTCTTTGGCGATGCGACAGCAACTGCTGCGGCGACGACACGATTTTTCTCGTTGAGTCACGCTTCCAGCTCCCAGCGCCACGCAGTCTTCTCAGGGGGCCCCCAAACAACAGTAGGCACCTCTCGGTAGGTAGAAATCCCAGCAAGGGAATTCAGGGGAGCTGGTGGTGAAGTCTTATATCCCTGAGACTTCCGGCAGGAGGCAAGCACACTTCAAGCCCCTGAAGATTCTTCTTCAAGATTATGAAAAGTTCACAAACGTCCTTTTCCCCATGTCTTTGGCAAATAAAGTAACCACTGCAGGCCAACCCCAGAAATAGCAAACAGCACAGGGGCAGTCTCCTCCTTCAGCTTCCTTGGTTCTTCTCCTTGGCAAAGGTTTGTCTTAATTCCTAAAGGTGATCTAACATTTCTGGGCCCCAATATTTATACCAGTAAATCATTTGTCCTCTGAAGGCAGAGGGTGCCTGTGCCCAGCCAAAACCAGTTCTGTGCAGCTTCCTGGCAGAAGGTGGTGACAACATTTTTCAAAGCAGACCCGGCCGAGGTAGCTGAAAGGAAATCTCCTCCCCCTTCTCTCTATTCTATGAGGGCTCAGGTCAGTGAAAGGAAATCTCCACCCCCCCACTCTCTATTCAATGCAGGTCCTGTTCAGCCCAGCCCTGACCCATCAGACTGCTGGAGCCAAGGCCCTCTCTAGCCCCCTGTCACTCACAAACCAGACATGGAATACACAAACCTAGCAGTGGCATGCTGGATGGTTAGGCAAGCAAATACCTACTTTAAAAAAGTGGTATTTTCAAACACAGAATGTAAAAATCACCCTCGCTAAAAGATGTATTTTAACATTCTGAGTTCAGGCATACTAAACTCGAATTTGTACATAGTTTCCTGGGTCAGTTAGGATTATAAGATGTTACAATCAAACTGCCCATTCTGGCCTGTGGGAACAGGTAGCCTTGCAATAGTTGAAAACAAAATTAGCTGTAATTCACTATAATAATGCACCTTTACATACAATGCACCCTGCCCATGGGGGTACCTCGGGCCTACCTTAGGGGTGACTAACATGTAGAAAAGGGAAGGTTTAGGGACTGGAAAGTGGGTGCACTTGCCAAGTCGACATGACAGCCCCAGGCTACACACAGGCTTAGCAATGGCAGGCCTGAGCCACATTTTACAAGCTGCTTCTGTGGGTGGCACAACCAGTGCTGCAAGCCCACCAGCAGCATTTGATTTACAGGCCCTGGGCACACATGGTGCACTGTACTAGGGTCTGACAAGTAAATCAAATAGCCAATTATGGAGTCACTAATCCATTACAACAATTTACAATAGGAAGCACTTGTACTTTGGCACTGAATAGCAGTGGCAAAGTGCCCAAAGCATCTAGACCAGCAAAAACACAGGAGGCAACAGCAAAAAATGGAAGGGAGACCCCCGCCAATGGTGCCAGGTCTAACAGTTATAGATTCCTTACCTTCGAATTACCCCTAGGCGGTAACACTGGATCCGGAGAATGTTTTCTTCAGCAGTACCCCTGCGCGTCGGTAGGTGACGTCGGTCGACTCCGCATTCGTCGTTGGCGCTGTGATCGCCGGAATGCTGTCGCGGTATCTACTTAGATGCTGCCCCTGCGTGCTGACGTCAGTTCTTTTACACGACATTCCACGCCAGAAGCCCAGAGCCACGCAAGACCCTGACCACTTGTGCACAAAACTAGGGCCCTGAAAGGGAGTCCCTTACTCTAGAAGTCAGTTTGCAGAACAGGGAGGATGGGTGGGGCGGTAAGGAATCTATAACTAATATAGGTCTCTTATAGATATATTGTTACCAAAGGTAAGTAACTTGTTCATCTGAAAGAGACTATTAGTTATAGATTCCTTACCTTAGAATAGATACCCCAGCATACCAACCCCGGAGGTTGGTCTGCGAACTAAGTTCACACCAGAAAGTCCTGGAGAGCTGAACGGCCAAAGAAGCGTCTCTCTGGATCTGACTATCCAGGCAATAATGGTTAATGAACGTGCGCAGAGATGCTCACGTAGCTGCCTGGCAGATGTCACAGAGGGGGACTCCACATCCCATAGCAGTAGATGCTGCCAGCGCCCTGGAGGAATGGGCACACAGCGCTACTGGAGGCTCCTTTTTTGCCATGGAATAACAGATTTTACTACAAAGAACGACCCATCGAGAGATGGTTCATTTTTGCACGGCTCGACCTTTCTTTGCGCAAAGAGTTGATCATCCACCCGAAATTGTTTCGTGCGATCCAGATAAAATGATAGCACACGTTTTGGATCCAGATGGTGGAGCCTCTCCTCCTCCTTAGAAAGATGTAGAGGCGGGAAGAAGGTGGGCAAAGTGATAGTCTGTCTTATGTGGAAAGCGGTAATCACTTTGGGAAGAAAAGAAGGCCTAGTTTGAAGAACGAGCTTGTCCGGGTGAACAGCAAGGAAAGGAGGTTTAGAAGATAGAGCCTGAAGCTCACTCACCCTGCGAGCAGAGGTGATGGAAACCAGAAAAGCAGCCTTTAAGGTCAAGAGCCTGAGAGGATAATTATGTAGTGGCTTGAAAGGAGCACACATAAGATAAGTTAAGACCAGATTCAAGTCCCAAGGGCATTACGAAAGGAATAGGAGGAAAGTGGTGAGTAATGCCCTTTAGAAATCTATTTACAATAGGGGACTTGAAAAGAGAATGCTGATCAGGAAGGTGAAGAAAGGCCAAAATGGCAGAAAGATAGCCTTTAATGGTGCCCAGAGCAGAGCCCTGCTTGGCCAAAGAAAGAATAAAGAGAAGAACCTCTGAAAGAGAGGCAGAAAGGGGATCAACAGCCTTTGCTGCTCACCATGCCACAAAATCTACAGGCGTATACCGCTTAAGTGGAGGGACACCTGGCTGCCAAGATGACATTAAAGACTTCGGAAGGAAGGTTGAAAGCTGTCAACTGCCGCCGCTTAATCTCCACGCAAGGAGGTGGAGGCTGGACAGGTTTGGGTGGAGGACTGTCCCCTGCAGCTGCGACAGACAATCCTCCCGAAGAGGTAGTCTGATCAGAGGATTGATGGCCATGTTCAAGAGCTCGGGATACCAGACTCTGCGTCTCCAATCCGGAGCCACAGGAATGACTTGGGCCCGGTCATGCTTGATCTTCTTCAGCACTCTGGGCAGAAGTGGTATAGGCTGTAAGGCGTATAGAAGACAGCAATTCCACTCCCGATGAAAAACATCACCGAGTGAGTGCCGCCTTGGAAATTCCAAAGTGTAGAACTGCTGACATTGCATGTTCTCTTCGATGGCAAACAGATCCAGCCAAGGCTCTCCCCACTGCTGAAAGAGACCTTGCACCACCTCAGAGTGAAGACGCCATTTGTGATCCATCATGCACCGGTGGCTGAGTTCGTCCGCCCTGGTGTTCAAGGAACCTGCCAGCTGTTGAACCACCAGGGACATGCCCTGATGTTCCAGCCGAGGCCACAGGCGGAGAGCTTCTTGACCTCAGGTCCATGACCCCACCCGCCTTGTTTGTTGTAGTACCACATGGCGGTGGTGTTGTCCGTGAACACCTCCACTAATCTTTCCTTGACAGAAGGAAGGAATGCTTTCAGTGCAAGACGGATCGCCCGGAGCTCAAGAAGGTTGATGTGGAGCCCGGATGCCGCTGGAGACTAGAGGCCTCTGATCTCCGCCTCTCCCATGTGGCCGCCCCATCCCAGAAGTGATGCATCTGTCACTACAGTGGAGTCTGGTCGGGGAAGGGAGACGGATTGCCGTTGACCCAATCCTGGTTTATTAGCCACCACTGAAATTGGTGTGCAGTGCCCTCCGAGATCTGGATGACATCGTTAAGTTTCCCCTGATGCAGCACCCATTGGAACTTCAGGTCCCACTGTAGAGCCTGCATATGCCACCTGGCATAATCCACCAGCAGGATGCAGGAGGCCATGAGGCCCAGCAGCCTCAGAGTCATTCTCACTGAAATATGGGATAGAGTCTGAAACATTGGTATCATGGCCCGAATATCCTGGACTCGCTGCTCGGGAGTATAAGCCCGAAACTGCGCTGTATCCAGAACTGCTTTGAAGAAAAGGAGCTTCTCAGAGGGAATCGGGTGTGACTTTGGCACACTAAGAGTGAACCCCAGCGAATGCAAGACGTCCACCGTAGTCTGGAGGTGGGAGTCAACAGCCTGGGGCGAGCCCGCCTTCAACAACCAGTTGTTGATATAGGGGAAGACTAGAACCCCTGATTTGCGCAAATGAGCTGCGACCACCTCCATCACTTTCGTGAACACCCGAGGGGCACTGGTTAGGCCAAAGGGGAGCACGGTAAACTGAAAATGCTTGTGGCCTACCGTGAACCGGCTGGCAGGATGGGGATGTGGAAATAAGCATCCTGCAAGTCCAACGCTACCATCCAGTCTCCAGGTTCAAGGGCAGACAGGATCTGAGCTAATGTCAACATTTTTAACTTCTCGCTCTGGAGGAAGCGGTTGACGTCTTTGAGATCCAAGATAGGACACAGGCCCTTGTCCTTGGGCACCAGGAAGTAGAGGGAGTAACAACCATGACCTACTTCTAGGAGCAGGACTCGCTCAATAGCTCCCTTGGCCAAGAGAGCTGTAACTTCCTGACGGAGAAGGGCCAAGTGATCCTCTGACATGTGATGGAGTGTTGGGGGCATGTCTATCATGACTATCTGCAAAACCCACCTGTCCAATGTGATGTTGTGCCAGTGGGGGAGTTGTTAGCAGATCCTGCTGTCCACTGGCAACTGGCGGCCCTGAAATGTAAGACTAGGAAGGCTTAGAGGCTGCTGCAGAGGGGCCACTGGTGGACTGGCCCATCCGCTGGCCCCCAGACCCACAGCGTTGGGTCCCACGTCCCCGGCCGCACAGAGGCTGGGCTACTTGTGCCAACCTTTGGCCCTGGGTGGAACGTGGCGGGGCACCCCTTCCGTAGCCGCAAAAGGCAGACTGCACAGGATGAGAGGTGGCAGCGAGGCCCAAGGATCTCGCCATAGCTCTAGAATCCTTGAAGCACTTGAGCGCACGGTCCGCCTTGTCACCAAACAGACGACGGCAATCAAAGGTCATGTCCAAAAGAGTCGCTTGGACATCCCCAGAAAATCCAGTGGATCTCAGCCAGGCATAGCATCTTAGGGCTACTGACGTAGAAATCGTTCTACTCAGCGGTGTCCAGCCACAAGCAGATGGCAAACTTTGCTGTATCTCTCCCCTTTGCAACTGCACGGTAGAGTGTGACCCGGACCTCCTCCGGACACTGCGGCAGCATCTGCGCAACCAAATCCCACACAGAGTGGGTGTAATGGCCCAAGAGACATGCAGGGTTCACCAACCGCAGTCCTAAGCTGGCTTAAGAAAACATCTTCCCAAGATGGTCCAGCTTCTTGGATTCACGATCTGGGGAGCAGAAGAGAACGCGCCTTGGATGTTGAGGTTTGGACCACCAAGCTCTCGGGGTAGGGTGTTGTGAGAGGAAAATGGGGCCGTCCGGGGCCGGGCAGTGGCGTCGGGCAATCATCCTAGCCACAGGAGCCCCTGTGCTAGGCCTGTGCCAAGTGCCTAAAAGGATGTCTGTGAGGGTCTCATTGAACAGCAGCAGGGGCTCCGAAGAGGTCGCTCCCGGCTGAAGCATCTCAGTCAGGAGATTTGTCCTGACTGCCACTGTAGAAAGCTCAAGGACCAAGGACTCAGCCGCCCTACGCAACACCACAGCATAGTAGGCTCCCTCCTCCTTGGCCATGGGTAGGTGGAGAAAGCATGCCAAGGTCTGGGCAGGTATCCAGACCACTGGCTTACCCCAACTCCTCTTTCCAGTCCGGCTTCTCCAGTTGGTCTGCCAAAGAGTCAACAGACCCCTCTCAGTCCTCCTCACCTTCCCCTGGCTGCCACTCAGGGCAATAAGAAATGCCAGGGGAGAACAGTGGCACAAAAGTATCGGTCGGCGCGTTACCAGCGTTGGTCGACGCTGATCCGGCTCCATGTCCAAGACAAGGAGGTGGCTGGGGTCGCGCCAGCTGGGGACAAGACCGACGTTGCAGGTGGCAGAGGCGTCATCAAAGGAATCGTGCCGGAGGAGGTGTTGTGAGGTCGACCGGCACTGTTCCAGATCCAGGCCTGGATCCCTGGGGGCCCTGCGGCGCCAAGGCCGGAGCCGCCAGCATCAGAGGCCTAGAGCACCCAGCCGAGTGTGCGGTGCCCGAATGCATGCTGGCGGAGTCGGGCTGCCCAAAGATGGAGTGGAGAGCTTTGTAAAAGACACAAAGCTGGGCAGGGGACGCTCAGGCTCCTAGGGAGGGAAGCTCGGAGCTGTCCCAGTAGGCTCCGCGGGCGGAGCCGAAGGACGACAACCTTCCACATTGCGCATTGCGTCAGCCGACAGACCGGGAGAAGGTGAAGAGCAACGATGCTTCTTCCCCTTCTTCTTGTGCTTCGACTTACCCGAAGACGAAGACTTTGATGAGGAGTGATAGTGGTGACTCCGCAACCGGTCCAGCGACCTCTATCTCGACCAGGATCTCGAGCGGCGCAGAGCTGATGGCTGGGCTTCCAGAAGCTTTTGGGACCGCTCCTGCAAAGACTTCGGGTTCGTGGCCGGACCGTTGGAGCATGACTTCGGGTCGTGGTCGTGCTCCAGACACCAAAGGCACACGAGGTGCGGATCCGTGACTGACATCAGCTTGTAGCAAGAGTCACAAGGCTTGAAGCTGATCCGCCTATATGACATCCCTGCATGCACCAGGAGTCGAACAACTCAAAAAAGGTGTTGTCAAAAAGTCGAAAAACACTAGTCAAAAAATGACTAAGGGTACTGCTCCCTCTGGATCTGCGCTGACTGGTGTGGTAAAAGAAAGAACTGACATCAGTGCGCAGGGGCGGCGTCTAAGTAGATACTGTGACCTCATTCTGGTGATTACGACGCCAACGTTGAACGTGGAGTCGACTGATGCTACCTACCGACAATGCGCAAGGGGACTGCTGAAGAAAAAATTCTCTGGATCCAGTCTGACGCCAGGGAGTAATTCTAAGGTAAGGAATCTATAACTAATTTTCTCATTCAGATACTCCAAGTAACACATCAGTGCAAGTAGAAAAAAAAAACCATCCATGTAATGCAAACATTTTCCAAAATAATCCCCTTGGTATAAAGTAAAATCTTAAAAAAGGCTTAAAGCACCTTAATTCTCTATTAGTGTGTAGGCAGTAGCAGTCTTGTAAATACAGGCTTTACCAGGCAGGTGGGCCTACTCTCTGTGGAGAAAGGAGGCTGTTATCTGTTGATGGAGCCCAACAAAATCTGGTTCATGTCGTTTGTCCATGGCTTAGCTTTCAACTCACAGAATTACCCACTGTTCACTCTTTAGTAGCAGAGTGCCTCCTGAGCTAGCATGTGATGTATTTGTTTACAAACTAGAAGTTGCCATGGCTCAGATTTAAGTCCATGGTTTCCGTTCTGTGACACATCAGACAATGAGCAAGAATCAGAACCCTTTTCCAAGAGCCGTGGTGTAAGAAGGAGCTACAAGGCCTAGCAGTGTGAGTTAAGGCCTTTTAATCCTGATGCACCGGAGCCCGACCTACTATAGGTCCCCAGTAAACGGGCTAAGTAATTCACCATGCAGCACTCGACTTTCAGTGGTAGCATGGGTTGAGCAGTCAAAGGCTTCTCAAGGAGAGGTAGGTGCTAGTCAACAAAGGTCATAACTTAATATTCACACAATATAAGCAATAGGTGTCGTTTCCAGTCAAATGTAGGCGTTTATGAAAAACAGAGCATTCAGTGGATGTATGCTGCACTAAAAATCCAGGAAACTTAAAAACGTCCCACAAGGTTACCGCAAAATGGGTAATAAATGGAGTAGTGAACTACAATGCGTTCTGCAATACCTTACAATACCAGAAATATACTTCTATTGTGCTTCAGGACAAAGAGTACAGCATATACTTTTGAACTTCTACCTATAAAACCACCAGAAACTGTAAATATAATTGCATACATGCACACAAAAGGATCAAATGTCAAAAAACAGATCAAACGATAATGTTTTAGAAAAATATATATATATATTTGTCAAATTATACACAACAAGTACATTATCAAAACATCATCATAACAAATCATTAAAAAACATACATGTTGCATGTTATTACATTTATTAAAAAAGTTTTTATAAAAAACAACTCATAAGCATTCAGGTTAAAAAGGTTCAAAAGAACAGGGGTCGACGCGGCGTTTCGGTTTACAGTTAGATAGACAACCTTCTTCAGGACCAAGTTCTAGAAGGAAACATACAATTACTAATCATTTCAAACTCAACAGTTTCCAGAATCATTTTCTAAAACAAATACATTTTCATTCACTATAACATTTGAACAGGTGCTACTAGGTTTTATGCAAAAAGACAAAAAACTTTTTTTTAAAATTTTTAACAAAGGTGGTCAGGTATTGCTAGAAAGCATTGCACATTGGTACTAGTACCATTTCGTGGGTCACCATGTAAATTATCATAGTGAAGAAAGCCCATAATGTGGGTCAGTGGAGCTAATATGGCCCAATCTGAAGTTTTTTAATAGGAGTGCCAAATTACTGGTGTGGGGCACTTACTGGCAGGTTGCCCTTTATGTAGTGTGAAGGGTGTTTTTAAAAAAATTTTCACCCACTTAGGAAATTACCTTAATGGTTATAGTAGCCTCCAACTAAATCCAGGAGGGCAATTTTGTGGTTGTATAATCCGGTATGGGAACTGAGAGTAATTTCTGTTATGGTTCTATAGTTCTTCACGGTATCTGCAAATGGTAGTAAGATTATATTTTAAAATTGAGCACTTTAAGTATTTAGAGAATTGCATAACAAAATTGGAAGAAAACTACCTTAAGATTTTATGAGGATAAATCTTATGCGGGTAGTAGGAGCCACCGATAAATATTTCCTGTATTGCTGCAAATAAAAGCTCCTGTTAGTTTATTGCAAATAGGGAGTGCTAACCAACAGTATACTGGTCTACTTAAATGGAATCACCACATGTTTGTACTTACCCAGATATAAATTACTGGCAGTAGTGGGTGTTGCACTTGCTTTTCACTATGCTGGTGTAGCAGCTATTTAGTATTCAATTCGTGCTGGGCTTTGTCTTGCCACTGGGTCTTTGGGAAAAGATTAAGAATAATTGTCTGTTTTAATATTCCACATTCCATATGGCACTAAAAATCCACACAGCATTTTTAAGGTCGGAATTGACCAAGTTCTTTGGTCTCTTCTAGTATAGGTGGTTGTTCCCCCTTCCATGTGGGAGGCGACTCCCTGATGCTGCCCACAATATTCACACTCACCCCCAAAGATCTCAAGCTTTGCCTCAAGAGTTCAGGTTTAGCAGCATCAAGGTGCTAAGTTCATGCAAGCCCCCGGCAACCCTGACAGCCCTGCCAGAGGAGGACCCACAACCTATTGTGGTCTCCAACTCCCAGCCAAATCCATCTCAGCTGAGGACACCCACCGAGCGCATAAGGACACGGCCTTTTGCTTTTACAACTCGGGTGCGCACAGGTGCTAAAACACATTATTGGCTCTGATTCAGACCATTATTTCAGAGACAATGAGGACAAATCTGTTCCACAATATAATGAGGACAATAGGTACAAAGACCTACAGGATGCCAGAGATCTGGACAATTCACCAGATTCCAGGTTACTCTCTCACTTTGCACCTGCCTCAGAGGGGACTGCATCTCCTGACTATGGAAGTTAAAACAAATGTCCCACAAAGGTTCTTCTGCCTGGCCAGATGCCTACCAAACCTCTCCTGCCTTTTAATGAGGCTCTTACAGATATGAAAAACCATGTTCTGGCCCTCTTTTCAACAAACAGACAGATTTCTCAACTACATAGACCAGCTCCACATGACTCTGAATTTCTCACGTAACATCCAATACCAGAGAGCTTAGTGGTTCAGACTAACCCTGGGCAGTGAACTCCGCTCGGCCAGTGTGGTTTTGCCAACTTCGCGCTCCGTTGGGAACGCAGAGTTTAGGCAAAACACCGACTTCGCAGCGAAGTGGAGTTAGCCAGACCCTACACTGCCCCTAAAACTAAAAAGCTGTAAAAAAAAAGTCAGTTACCTGCTGTGGCGTCTCCGGGCTGCCCTCCTCCTCGCTGTCGTCTCCCCTCCTCACCGTCCTCGTCCACGCAAACCCCTATATTGTACGTCTTGGGAGGACTACACTAGTGACTCTTTTTTACTGCTTTTAGTTTTGGGGTGTGGAGGGGAGAGAAGGGGAGAGGAGTAGAGCGGAGCAGAGCAGAGTTTTTTTCCAACTGCGTGGAACTTAGCATTGTGGCACGACACAAACTCCGCCCAGGCTTAGTTCAGACATCCACCAGTTAGGTCAACCTTCACGCCTTTCCTACGACAACTCAGGACCATGATTCCAAACTTATGTAAGCATTTGCGACTCCCGTTTTCCTCTGCAAGCTTTGCCCTATGTTAAGCAAATGCTAGCTCCCTTCATGGTCGCTACATCCAAGCACTATGGGACATGGTCGGTAAGATCTCACTGACTGTCCAAGATAACCTATGGGTGTCTCAAGGCCACACTATTAAGGATGCCTGTGATGTTACAAAAGTTGTTATCCGATCTGGCCTGGGCACGACCAATTATTTCAGCTGGGCATTTGACACAAGTGTGGTGCTTTGGTCAAGTATTCCAGATGACTCTGCGGTGGGATCTGAAGTCCCTGTGATGCAGTACCAATGTAACCTATATGATTCCATCCAGGTTTCAGAAGAGACTGCAAAAGTTCTGCAATGGTGTCTGCTCGACTGCATTTGGGTCAGCGGCATACCCCTCTCCTTACCCCCTGAGCTGGTGATTGATGCATCACTGCTTGGCTGAGGAGACTGCTGGGAGTGATGGAGATCAGAGAACTCTGGTCTCCTGCAGAAACCAGACTCCAAAATTAATCTGTTAAAATTCAGGGCAGTCCACCAGTGAAGGGCTTCCTGAAAACCACCCAAGGAGACTGGTGCAGGTTCTCATGGACAACACCATCGCTATGTGGTATTGTAACAACAGGATGTGGTCTTGGGTCTTGCGCCAGGAGTATGTACGTCTCTGGAATTGGCTAAATCATTAGGTTGTTGTGAACCACTTGGCAAGATCCTTAAATGCCACGGTCGGGGCGTGGCCAAGATGGCGGAGTGAGCGGACGTGTCTCGTTCGAGCTCCGTCCTCACCGGGCCAAAGCACAGACATAGCACCCTAGACCTACCTTACAGGTGACTCGAGGGCCTTGATCTGCTGACAGGGGTGGCTCTCCCCACCTCAAAGAGAAGCGGAGAGACACAACCTGCCCTGGTTCGAGGCCTGCTGAGTTTTCAGCCTCCCGGGCTGAGAGGAGCAGAATGAGACAGATGGCCTGCCTGCAATGACATCTGAGCCTGAGCTGCTACGGGCCCTGTGCGGGCCTCTTCGACGGACCCCATGCCTTCAATGGGCAGGGGTGAGAAATCGGCAAAGCAGGCCGTTGGACAAAGGAAAGGTAGACTGCGGCTCCGGTCGCTGCAATTGTGGACCTGTATGCCATATTGAGAGCGCGTTCTCGCGGCAGCGATCTGCCAGAGTACACGGCCTGATGACAACACAGTCTCTTGATTCCCTACTGCCTGGGGCTGTTATGGCACTGTGGATTCTGAGGGCGCCACATGGAGCTAACAGTGAGAGACTGCTGTTTTGGTTACTGGAGAGTGATGTGGCGACCCACTGAGAGCGACTTGGGGGAAATGCTGACGGAGCTTTCAGTGCTCAGCATGGGTGACACCCCAGCGTATCAAGAGAGGAGACCCTGCACTCTGTTGCTTCCCCTGCCGGCTGTGATCAATTCCTGAGCCAGGCGTGAGTGAGGGACTTACAGAGGATAACACCTCAGACACTGCACGGTGGAGAAGACGGCTGGCCCGCCCTGGGCTGGGCCTGCCCTCAGCAGCCCTGCGATTGCAGAGGGAATGGGTGAGGCCTACTATTTCTCTGTTTGGAGTGGCCCGGAGCCGGCCGATAGTGACCCACTAGGAACCAGCCTAGCATTGGCTTGTCGCGGGGGACAGCATTGTCTAACCTGCTGGGGGTGAGGAGTGACTCCGACCACCCTAACCCATTGGGGTCATGTGGTAATACCAGGGGTCTCGCTCGGTTCCTTTGACATCGGCTACCACACACAAACAGGGTACCAATTGGCACACACCATGAAGTTGGTCAAAACTAAAAAAGAGTGATCGGTGCGCAACCTTCTTATGAAGTCCACGGGGGACCCACAGGGCGCCGGTCAAGCAGCCGCTGGATAAGGCGCCGAAGGGGGCGGTGACTCACAAATGTTTGATGTCCCTATTCGCCTTGCAGCAAGAAGATATCCTGGCCATAAAAACTGACCTACAAGTAGACCTGAGAGAGGTGTGGAGAGATATTGATGCGGTAGGTGAGAGAGTGGTGGCACTTCAGGAATCCACGATGTCTAGAGTTAAAGACGCCGCTGCTCTCCAACAAGAGGTCATCCGGCTGCAAGATCAAAAGCTTGCCCTTCAAGCACATTCAGAGGACTTGGAGAACAGGTCAAGAAGGAACAATGTTAGTATTCTCTCCGTCCCCACTTGTGCAGAAGGTGACGATCTGAAGGGGTACGTTCAGGCTTTGTTCCAAGCAGTACTGGGCACTCCTGCAGAGAACATTGTCAAAATAGACTGCTGTCATCGGGTAGGAATGCCTCGACAACCTAATCGCCCTCCGGCGAACATTCTAGTCTGCATAAATTACTTTGGAGTGAAAGAAACAATTCTTAAGGCTGCTCGCTCCAAGCAGGTATTGCAATTCAGAGACCACTTTCCGCAGCTTTTCCAGGACCTGGCTGCCAGTACCCTACAGAAGCGGAAAGACTGTCGACCTGTGACCAGTCATCTGTGCTCGGCTGGAATTGCCTATTCCTGGGCCATCCGTACCGCATTATATTTCGGTTTGAAGGCAAGCTCCAACAGCTTTGCTCCCTAGCAGAGACCTGCAGGCTTTTGAATTTTAACCCCAACAGCCTGGCTTCACAGTCCTCTTCCTTGGGGGATGGGGCTTTATCTGCCCGTCACAGAGGCCCACGCCTGGGTCACGACTTGACCGCTTGCGCCTGGATCCCGCAACAATAGTTAAAGAGCAATCTGCAGTGATTTGAACTCAGTGCAGAAGGAGACTCCCTGGACTATAATGGATGAGGTACCAATGAAGAGTTGAGGGGTTTTGCATGATTGGGCCAACTGAGGAGGGGTCGATTACTACAATGTGAAGAGATGTCTCTTGCGCTCTTGGCTACCCCCGTATTTCCTGGCCCCAGAAGGGATGGACTGTTACAGTATTCTATCCCCTTTCCTTTGTATTTGGGTTGTTGTTTTGTTTTGGTTGTTTATGGGTAGGGAGGGATCCCTCTACGAATATCCTCTTAGGACATTCCTTTCTGGTATTGCCACTGATAATCACCGTAGCTAGACACCTTGTCTCCTTGTCTGTCGAGAGTCAGCAGTGCATTAGCCACACCTACATAGACTTGCTATCCCCACCTTGTATACGGAGACTAAAATAATTAGGCTTAATGTTCGCTGGCTTAATAACCCTGTTAAGAGGAAAGCAATACTTTATTTACTTGAGCACTCTGGTGGAGATATATGTCTTCTACAAGAGACTCAATGCAGGCCAGAGGATTCCCATGTCAGTACTGGTCTTCAGGGAAGGGCAAGAAGGGGGGAGTTGCTATCTTATTTTCCAAGCATTTCAGGGGCACAGTGTTGGGCTCTGTGGCCGAGATTAAAGGATCTGCTAGCTTTGCGGATACAGATGGGTGCATTTCATTGCACCGTGGCTTCAATCTACTCTCCTAATGAGCATCAAGAAGATTTCTTGATGGAGGCCATCACCAAGGTGCTTCACACACCGACCCAGCAGTGATGGTGGGTGGCGATTTGAATTTGGTGATGGACTCGGTCTGAGGATGGGTGAGGCGGGAGCCCTTTCCCTGGCAGTTCGGGAATGGCTCGAGGAATGTGGGTTGAGAGATGCTTGGCGTGGCTTGCACCCTGGAGCCCGAGATTATACCTATTACTCTGAGGCACATCAGACCTATGCTTGCTTGGATCACTTCCTGGTCACTTCAACCACCTGGAAACGCACACAGGCCCCTACTATCGTGGCCTGCCTGCTTTCGGATCACGCGCATATCACCCTGGCCATGCGTACTGCTCCCCCTTCATTTTCAACACCGCAAAGCATCTGAGAGATTCGATGTTGTCGTCTCCGGTAATTGTTAAGGCACTAAGGACCACGTTGAAGGATTATTTATCACTCAATGATGATGGCTCCACCACTCTGTCCTCGGTGTGGGAGGCACTGAAATTGGTTGCCCGGGGGGCTTTGATTGCTAAAGCCGCACACCAGAATAAAATAAGAAAGGCTGAGAGGGAGGAGCTTGCAACGAGAGTGAGGGAACTAGAGGCAAACACCAAGCGCTCTGATGCACCCCGGATCTGGAGGCAACTTGAAAAGGAACAGCTCCACCTTCGGCGCCTTGATTTGGATAGAGCTGAATACGCGGTAACGCGCTTGAGAAACAAATATTTTGTAGGAACGAATAAGGGAGGACGCATGCTAGCACATTGTCTACACAGCAAGCAACATGCACACGCAGTCAAAAAGGTGCAAAGGGCTCAGGGGGGGGAGGTTACTCAGGACCTTGGAATCGCTGACGCCTTCCAGGCCTATTACTCAGAATTATACTCTGCAGATCACTTGATCTCTTCAGATCCACATGCCTACGTAAACGCAGCAGCTGTATCCCCCCTCCCCGCTAGGGAGGCTGAAGATCTTGATTCGCCTATTCGCATCGAGGAGGTGATCCCAGTGATTGTCTGACTGAAGCCGTTGAAGGCCCCCGGGCCTGATGGGTTTAGTGCAGCCATTTATAAGACTTTCTGCGCTGAGCTAGCACCCTTCTTCACTTGTTTGTTTAATTCCTTTGCTGATACAGGTACGCTCACCGAAATGATGATCCAAGCCTCGATCACCATGATACCCTAGCCTGGTAGGGACCCCTCGCTAAGCAGCTCGTATCGCCTAATTTCGCATCTCAATATAGATGCGAAGCTATTCGCTAGTATCCTAGCCCAGCGTTTGAACCCTCTGGTGCCCAGACTAGTGGAGCCGGATCAGGCTGGATTTATCCCCGGTAGGGGACAACACTAAACAGATCTGTCACCTGATTGTTAAAGTTCAGTGGTCCCGCGAGGAGGCCTTGCTGTTAGCGATAGATGCTGAAAAGGCCTTTGATCGGGTGCACTGGCCTTATATGTTCGCTACCTTAGAGAGTTTCGGCTTGGGCACACGTTTTCATAATTGGATCGCAAGCTTTTACAGCTTCACTAGCACCTCAGTCAGGGTAAATGGAGTTCGCTCTTGTGGTTTCGCAATCAGCAGAGGTACAAGACAGGGTTGCCCCTGGTCACCGTTGCTCTTTGCCCTGTACATAGAACCCTTCGCACAAAGACTTCAGGATAACACTAATGCTAGGGGCATTCCGTTTGGCGCTGACCAACACTTGATCAGTCTTTATGCCGATTACGTTATTTTTTCCATCGCTCACCCTCTGACCTCTCTTCCAGCCTTCGTGGCAGACTTGCGCGCCTTTGGCCAGACATCCGGTTTTAAGATCAACCTGCAAAAGTCACAAATATTGAACTTGACATCCACCCAACATATGGTGGGAATCCTGAGCGCTCAGTTTGACTTTGACTGGGTTCCAGAGGAGTTAACACATCTGGGTCTGATCCTCAATAAGAGCTTACTGAAAACCGCTGATGCAAACTAATCTAACTTAATTGCATGTATACGGAAGGATCTCACACAATGGCAGCGGCTCCCATTGCCGTGGCTAGGCAGGCTTGCTGCTGTGAAGATGAACGTCTTGCCAAGGGCACTATATATTTTTCAGACTCTTGCTTTCGCCGCCCCCGGGTGTACTCTCTAAAATCCAAAGAGAGATCGAGCATTTCATATGGGGATCGTTATCCCCTAGGTTGCAGAAACATCTGTTGCAACGACCGAAGCAAGATGGTGGCCTCGCATTGCCAAACATGTCTCGCTACTATCAGGCATCGCTTTTATGATATTTGGTGGAATGGAATCGTCCGCATCCGGAGAAACATTGGGTATTTATGTACCAGACGGTTACTGGTTGCCATATTTGGAGGGAGGTGTGGATGCCTAGACCTTCCCGAGCTTGGGGCTTTCTTTTCTCCTGTAACACGAGTGACCTTTCAGGTCAGGGATGAGGTGACCTCAACTGCGAACCTCACAACGTTCCCATTGCCCATGCCCTCATTTTCTCAAATCCGTGTTTCCCTCCCGGCATGGCCAAGTGGGTGGAAGCTCACTGGGTAACAGGAGGGTGCAAACGATTGAGCTGCCTTTTTGATCATTGTTAGATTTGGGGGTCTCTACTTGGCACAGGTAGGTACTTGTGACAAATAGGGACCCTTGCCTCTAGTCAAGGTAAGGGGGTACACTCCCAAAATAACCCCTGCTCACGCCCTTGGCAGCTTGGCCCGAGCAGACAGGCTTATCTCAGAGGCAGTGTGTAAAGCATTAGTGACCATATACAGTAATCCAGTGACAACACTACAGATGGACACCACACAGTTGTATATTAAAAATAAGTATTCTTTATATAGACTTAACACAAGACCACAAACAACAAAAATCCACAATTCTGTTACTTTAAGATGGTAGTTTTAGCTTAGTTCAGTTCAGTTCTTAAGATGCAACACTTTAAGTCAATGTACCTTAAGATGCGTGACCCTTCCACAACAAAAGTGTTGCAGCGATGGAAATGCGGCAAAGTTTCGGTGAAAAGAAATAATTACGTGAAGATCTTCCAGATGCGGCACGCTTCTCCGATGGTGCGAGAATCCTCCGTTCGATGCATCAACTGCAGCGGCGACACCCTTGTTCAGCGATGCGACAGCAACAGCCTCGGCTGCGGCACTCTTCTCCGAGGTTTGCAAGACGCTTCAGCGCAATGCGACAACTATAGCGGCGACATCCAAGATGTGACGGCAGCAGCTCCAATGGCGGCACACTTCTCTGTGGATGCGAGGCACTTCTCTCGATGCGGTGCAATGCGACACCTACAGCGGCGACATCCAAGATGCGAGGGCAGCAGTAGCAATGGTGACATGCTTCCTCTTCGTTGCAAGACGCTTCTCTCGATGCAGTGTAATGCGTCAGCTACAGCGGCGACACCCTCCTTCGGTGTTGAGACTGCAGCAGCTGCGACACGCTTTTTCCTCTTGAGTCGCGCTTCCAGTTCCTTGCGACACGCAGTCCCTCAGAAGGTCCCAAAACAGCAGCAGGCACTTCCAAAGAACTCTTGGGAGCTGGGGTTTGAAGTATGTTGTCCCTGAGACTTCAGCAGGAGGCAAGCTCTGTTCCAAGCCCTAGGAAATCCTTCACAAGTTGAAAATAAAGCACACAAAGTTCTTTCTCCTTTCTTTGGAAGTCAGGCAACCCAACCACTGCAGGCCAATCCCCCAAGCAGCACTTCCGCTTAGGGATAGTCTCTCCTCAGTTTCTTCAGGTTCCTCTCCTCAGCAAAAGTTTCTTCTTGTAATCCAAAAGTGATCTAATTTCTTGGGATCAGGGTCCCAATATTTATACCCCAAAATCCTTTGTCCTCTGAGGGCAGAGGGGCCTTTGCTCAGTCCAAACCAGTTCTGGAGCACTCTGTTTACATGACTCCTTCTTTCCTCTCACAGTGCAGAGCAGAAACATCAGACTCCCCACAGGAGGTGGAGCCAGCATTGTGGAGGGAAAGCACATTCCTGGAGCACTTTGTTGACATGATTCCTTCTCTTCTTTCACTGTGCAGGGCAGAGACATCAGCCATACCCCTGGAGGTGGAGCCAGCATTGAAGAAGGCAGGCACAGCCCTATTCAGGTCCCAGGTGCTACTCCACCCACCCATCTAGATGCAAATCTCGCTATTCACCACTAGGCTGAATCATTCTGTCTCCTGGAATCCCAGCCCTGTCACTCAAAAACACCAGACAAGGAATACACAACCTAGCAGAGGCAGGCTTTGGATAGTTAGACAAGAAAATACCTACTTTCTAAAAGTGGTATTTTCAAACACAGAATGTTAAAACCAACTTCACTAAAAGATGTATTTTATCATTCTGAGTCCAGGCATACTAAACTCGAATTTCCACCTTGTTCCCTGAGTCATAAGATGTAATAATCTAACTGCCTATTCTGGCCTATCGAGAACAGGTAGCCTTGCAATAGTGAAAAACGAAAATGGCTGTAATTCACTATTTGGACATGCCACACACACCAGGGCATGTCCTACCTTATATTTACAATGCACCCTGCTCTTGGGCCTACCATAGGGGTGTCTGTTATGAAGAAAATGGAAGGTTTAGGGACTGGCAAGTGGGTGCACTTGCCCAGTCGGCATGACTGTACCAGACTGCACACAGGCTCTGCAATGGCAGGCCTTAGACACTTTACAAGCTGCTTCTGTGGGTGGCACAACCAGTGCTGCAAGCCCACCAGCAGCATTTGGTTTATAAGCCCTGGGCACTCCTGGTGCACTATACTAGTGTCTGACAGGTAAACCAAACCAGCCAATCATGGAAGGATAGTTCTCCGTCCATTCCTTACTAATTACACTTAGTGGTGCCTTATATCGCATTGATACCCTTGCTCCTGTTGGTACTGTGTTCTTCATGATGTGCTCTCTATATTCCTTTTTCTTCCTGGTTACGATTTCAGATAATATATATGAACGAGATCGCTGATTGATATATGTCGAATTTTGAATCTGAGAAGAATGTAATACTAATCGGTGGAAATCGCTACATATGGTGTTCACAATCACATACGGTATGCAGAGACTCTCTTCTCTCTCATTTTACATTGTGTGGTGGTTTTTGCTGCTCGCAAGTGGTTGCTTTTCTTCATTTTTCATCTCTGATACTTCTAAATATTTACAGATTAATAGTAACATATATATGAATTGGGTTACTGGCAGCTCAACTTGTATGAGTCCATTTTCTGTTAGTGATATTGTAAGTTTGTTATGATTCACTAAAGGTGAGGTTGTAGTCCTCTAAAAAACTACTTATAGACTTGTACGGTCTTGCAACCTTATGGTGTATATTTTAAATATGTGTACATATTATGTGTATTTATATGGTTGTTTGTATATGTGTGTATTTTTAGGTCTCGGCCGAGACCTATTGCAATCGAGTCAGCTCTCAAGGGAGGACAGAGCTGTGCACGAGCCTACCAGGGTCTGGGGACGCGCTTTTTGCAGGCCGGCCGACACAGACACACACAGGCACACAAAAGACACAGAGGCACACAGGCACACACACATCCCCTCCCTCTCCCCCCCCCCCCAACACTCACACACCCCCCACCACACACAGTCACCGACCCCCCAAACTCACCGGGCTCTTCGGGTCAGTCTCGGCAGCAGGCAGACTCGGAGCTCTGCGTGTCTTCGTCGGCGATCCTCAGCCTCCGTGCACGCTCGCGTAAAGGGCGTTACTGGGGCTTTGAGCTGCATCCTACGCGGGGCGCAGAGCAGCTGAGCGACAAGCTCAGGAAGATGGAGGTTATCAGAGCGGACGCATCCCGATGAAGGATTAAGGCGAGGAGGGCAAGTATTTAGGGCTAGAGAAGGGTTGGGGGTAGATGCTTCTCTTCTGTTTACTACTACGGGGGACCAGCCGTGGGCTGTGCCAGGGCGTCCACTCCCACGGCTGATGGGGGCCGAGAGATGCTGCTGTGCACTGCGGGTGCCCATTGATATCTTTATTGCGGTGGCAGATGCTTCCTGGGCTGGGCGCGCGCAGGAGAGCAGCATGCCATCCGCTTTGCAGGTGCACGTGCAGTGCACAGTGGCCCCGGTGCCACCCTTCTGGACGGGCAGCCTTCCCTCTGCAGGGAGAGGCCCTGCTGCATAGGCTGTGCATGGGGTGTGCTGGAGAGTGTGACTGGCGTGCACGCCCGCTCCTCTGTAAAGAACATCAACACGAGCTGAGTGAGCACGTGATTGAGTACCGAGTCCCCATACGTTACACTTTAATATGTCCAGTATGTTTAAAACTGCGTGCCCACCGACATTTTGGTCTTTGGTAAGTTTATCTGTACATGGCTAGTTATTCATGAACGTAAATGCTCTAGTAGGGCTTGGTTACAGAAATTAAGTGTATTTATATATTTTCTTTATACCATATATACGAGTTAACAGTTCCGTTAATGACAGTGAGCGTAGAGTAGCGTGCAGAGTATTGAGTGCAGAGAATTGAGTGCAGAGTATTGAGTGCAGAGTATTGAGTGCATAGTATTGAGTGTAGAGTAGTGAGTGTAGAGTAGTGAGTGCAGAGTAGTGAGTAGTGAGTGCAGAGTAGTGAGTAGTGAGTGTAGAGTAGTGAGTGTAGAGTAGTGAGTAGTGAGTGTAGAGTAGTGAGTGTAGAGTAGTGAGTAGTGAGTGCAGAGTAGTGAGTAGTGAGTGTAGAGTAGTGAGTGTAGAGTAGTGAGTGCAGAGTAGTGAGTGCAGAGAAGTGAGTGCAGAGTAGTGAGTGCAGAGTAGTGAGTGCAGAGTAGTGAGTGCAGAGTAGTGAGTGCAGAGTAGTGAGTAGTGAATGTAGAGTAGTGAGTGTAGAGTAGTGAGTAGTGAGTGCAGAGTAGTGAGTGCAGAGTAGTGAGTGCAGAGTAGTGAGTGCAGAGTGCAGAGTATTGAGTGCAGAGTGCAGAGTATTGAGTGCAGAGTATTGAGTGCAGAGTATTGAGTGCAGAGTATTGAGTGCAGAGTATTGAATGCAGAGTATTGAGTGCAGAGTAGTGAGTGCAGAGTAGTGAGTGCAGAGTGCAGAGTAGTGAGTGCAGAGTAGTGAATGCAGAGTAGTGAGTGCAGAGTAGTGAGTGCAGAGTAGTGAGTGCAGGGTAGTGAGTGCAGAGTGCAGGGTAGTGAGTGCAGAGTGCAGAGTAGTGAGTGTAGAGTGCAGAGTAGTGAGTGCAGAGTATTGAGTGCAGAGTATTGAGTGCAGAGTAGTGAGTGCAGAGTGCAGAGTAGTGAGTGCAGAGTAGTGAGTGCAGAGTAGTGAGTGCAGAGTATTGAGTGCAGAGTAGTGAGTGCAGAGTATTGAGTGCAGAGTATTGAGTGCAGAGTATTGAGTGCAGAGTAATGAGTGCAGAGTATTGAGTGCAGAGTGCAGAGTAGTGAGTGCAGAGTAGTGAGTGCAGAGTAGTGAGTGCAGAGTAGTGAGTAGTGAGTGCAGAGTAGTGAGTGCAGAGTAGTGAGTGCAGAGTAGTGAGTGCAGAGTAGTGAGTGCAGAGTGCAGAGTAGTGAGTGCAGAGTAGTGAGTGCAGAGTAGTGAGTGCAGAGTGCATAGTATTGAGTGCAGAGTATTGAGTGCAGAGTATTGAG
This sequence comes from Lissotriton helveticus, assembly GCF_964261635.1. Lineage (NCBI taxonomy): Eukaryota > Metazoa > Chordata > Amphibia > Caudata > Salamandridae > Lissotriton > Lissotriton helveticus. The sequence goes on along the minus strand of NC_136073.1, from coordinate 678,919,064 downwards.
TGCAGAGTATTGAGTGCAGAGTATTGAGTGCAGAGTATTGAATGCAGAGTGCAGAGTAGTGAGTAGTGAGTGCAGAGTAGTGAGTGGTGAGTAGTGAGTGCAGAGTGCAGAGTATTGAGTGCATAGTAGTGAGTGCAGAGTAGTGAGTGCAGAGTGCAGAGTAGTGAGTGCAGAGTAGTGAGTGCAGAGTAGTGAGTGCAGAGTAGTGAGTGCAGAGTAGTGAGTGCAGGGTAGTGAGTGCAGAGTGCAGAGTAGTGAGTGCAGAGTAGAGAGTGCATAGTATTGAGTGCATAGTATTGAGTGCAGAGTAGTGAGTGCAGAGTAGTGAGTGCAGAGTAGTGAGTGCAGAGTAGTGAGTGCAGAGTGCAGAGTATTGAGTGCATAGTAGTGAGTGCAGAGTAGTGAGTGCAGAGTGCAGAGTAGTGAGTGCAGAGTAGTGAGTGCAGAGTAGTGAGTGCAGAGTAGTGAGTGCAGAGTAGTGAGTGCAGGGTAGTGAGTGCAGAGTGCAGGGTAGTGAGTGCAGAGTGCAGAGTAGTGAGTGCAGAGTAGTGAGTGCAGAGTAGTGAGTGCAGAGTAGTGAGTGCAGAGTAGTGAGTGCAGAGTGCAGAGTAGTGAGTGCAGAGTGCAGAGTAGTGAGTGCAGAGTGCAGAGTAGTGAGTGCAGAGTAGTGAGTGCAGAGTAGTGAGTGCAGAGTAGTGAGTGCAGAGTAGTGAGTGCAGAGTAGTGAGTAGTGATTGTAGGGTAGTGAGTAGTGAGCATAGAGTAGTGAGTAGTGAGTGCAGAGTAGTGAGTGCAGAGTAGTGAGTGCAGAGTAGTGAGTAGTGATTGTAGAGTAGTGAGTGCAGAGTAGTGAGTGCAGAGTAGTGAGTAGTGAGTGCAGAGTAGTGAGTGCAGAGTAGTGAGTGCAGAGTAGTGAGTGCAGAGTAGTGAGTAGGGAATGCAGAGTAGTGAGTAGTGAGTGCAGAGTAGTGAGTAGTGAGTGTAGAGTAGTGAGTGCAGAGTAGTGAGTAGTGAGTGTAGAGTAGTGAGTGCAGAGTAGTGAGTAGTGAGTGTAGAGTAGTGAGTGCAGAGTAGTGAGTAGTGAGTGCAGAGTAGTGAGTAGTGAGTGCAGAGTAGTGAGTAGTGAGTGTAGAGTAGTGAGTGCAGAGTAGTGAGTAGTGAGTGTAGAGTAGTGAGTGCAGAGTAGTGAGTAGTGAGTGTAGAGTAGTGAGTGCAGAGTAGTGAGTAGTGAGTGCAGAGTAGTGAGTAGTGAGTGCAGAGTAGTGAGTGCAGAGTAGTGAGTGCAGAGTAGTGAGTGCAGAGTACAGAGCAGTGAGTGCAGAGCAGTGAGTGCAGAGCAGTGAGTGCAGAGCAGTGAGTGCAGAGTAGTGAGTAGTGAGTGCAGAGTAGTGAGTGCAGAGTAGTGAGTGCAGAGTAGTGAGTGCAGAGTAGTGAGTAGTGAGTGCAGAGTAGTGAGTGCAGAGTAGTGAGTAGTGACTGCAGAGTAGTGAGTGCAGAGTAGTGAGTAGTGACTGCAGAGTAGTGAGTGCAGAGTAGTGAGTGCAGAGTAGTGAGTAGTGAGTGCAGAGTAGTGAGTAGTGAGTGCAGAGTAGTGAGTGCAGAGTAGTGAGTAGTGAGTGCAGAGTAGTGAGTGCAGAGTAGTGAGTGCAGAGTAGTGAGTGCAGAGTAGTGAGTGCAGAGTAGTGAGTGCAGAGTAGTGAGTAGTGAGTGTAGAGTAGTGAGTGCAGAGTAGTGAGTGCAGAGTAGTGAGTGCAGAGTAGTGAGTGCAGAGTAGTGAGTGCAGAGTAGTGAGTATTGAGTGCAGAGTATTGAGTGCAGGGTAGTGAGTGTAGAGTAGTGAGTGTAGAGTAGTGAGTGTAGAGCAGTGAGTGTAGAGTGCAGGGTATTGAGTGCAGGGTATTGAGTGCAGGGTATTGAGTGCAGAGTATTGAGTGCAGAGTATTGAGTGCAGAGTATTGAGTGCAGAGTATTGAGTGCAAAGTGCAGAGTAGTGAGTGCAGAGTAGTGAGTGCAGAGTAGTGAGTGCAGAGTAGTGAGTGCAGAATAGTGAGTGCAGAGTAGTGAGTGCAGAGTAGTGAGTGCAGAGTGGTGAGTGCAGAGTATTGAGTGCAGAGTGCAGAGTAGTGAGTGCAGAGTAGTGAGTGCAGAGTAGTGAGTGCAGAGTAGTGAGTGCAGAGTGGTGAGTGCAGAGTAGTGAGTGCAGAGTAGTGAGTGGTGAGTGCAGAGTAGTGAGTGCAGAGTAGTGAGTGCAGAGTGCATAGTATTGAGTGCAGAGTAGTGAGTGCAGAGTAGTGAGTGCAGAGTATTGAGTGCATAGTAGTGAGTGCAGAGTAGTGAGTAGTGCAGAGTAGTGAGTTCAGAGTAGTGAGTAGTGAGTGCAGAGTAGTGAGTAGTGAGTGCAGAGTAGTGAGTAGTGAGTGCAGAGTAATGAGTAGTGAGTGCAGAGTAGTGAGTGCAGAGTAGTGAGTAGTGAGTGCAGAGTAGTGAGTAGTGAGTGCAGAGTAGTGAGTAGTGAGTGCAGAGTAGTGAGTGCAGAGTAGTGAGTGCAGAATGCAGAGTGAGTGTGCAGTTGAGTGCAGAGTGCTGTTGAGTGCAGAGTGCTGTGTGCTTTTGAGCGCAGAGTGCTGTGTGCTGTTGAGCGCAGAGTGCTGTGTGCTGTTGAGCGCAGAGTGCTGTGTGCTGTTGAGCGCAGAGTGCTGTGTGCTGTTGAGTGCAGAGTGCTGTGTGCTGTTGAGTGCAGAGTGCTGTGTGCTGTTGAGTGCAGAGTGCTGTGTGCTGTTGTGCAGAGTGCTGTGTGCTGTTGTGCAGAGTCCTGTGTGCTGTTGTGCAGAGTCCTGTGTGCTGTTGAGTGCAGAGTGCTGTGTGCTGTTGAGTGCAGAGTGCTGTGTGCTGTTGAATGCAGATTGCTGTGTATTGGTAATGTAAATGACAATGCCATATATTTATGATTTAAAGAAAAAAAAAGAAATGTCATGAGCAATGCCAATAGCTCTACCTTTAATGATGCCGAGACCATTGCATTGTAAATGCTTGTTGTATATATGTGTTTTATATATATCCATGTGACACTTTGTCTTTATGCATGTTTGATTTTTCCAGCCCTGAAGAAGTTCTGGTGTTCAGAACGAAACGCGTTGGCTGATGATTCTTTTGAAAATTGAAATGAGAAAATAAAAGCAAATTGAGCGAATATCAAGATTTCTTGTTTGGAACTGGACTCTGAGAGACCTAATTTGACCTTACTTATTTGAGTGGTGCCCAAAAACCTGATGATAATCATCTTTTGATTTGTGTTCCACGTTTAATGCCCCTGGACAGAAGGCATTGGTTTTTGCAAGTGGCACACTGAACTGACTTATTTGTGAAATAACTATTACTGTTTGGTTGATACGAGATTGGTGCTATATCTTGGTGCGCATATCCACTGTCCACTCTTTGGTTTCAGCCAATCATGGAACCACTGATTAATACATTAATTTACAGTAGGGAGCACTTGCACTGTGGCACTGGACAGCAGTGGCACAGTGCCCAAAGCATCTAACACCAGCAAAAACACATGAGGCAACAGCAAAAATGGAAGGGAGACCCACGCCAATGGTGCCAGGTCTAACACGTGTTCCCTCCAACTGAAATGTGGGGAGAGCTACCCTACCTCCTAGGAGTTCTCATCACTAAGGCGGAAAAATCTGGACTGACAATCAGCGTTGGCGTGTTCTGTACCAGGGCAGTGTTCCACCGTAAAGTCCATGCCCTATAGGGAAATGGACCACCTCAACAGCTTTGGATTCTCACCCCTCATCTGCATTAACAATCTGAGCGGCCTGTGGTCTGTCTGAACCCGGAAGTAAGTCCCAAATAGTTATGGTCTCAGCTTCTTCAGTGCCCAGACCACAGCAAATGCCTCACGTTCAATAGCACTCCACCTCTGTTCCCGTAGAAGTAACCTCCTACTGATGAGGCCTACAGGTTGATCTAGGCCCTCCTCATTCATCTGTGACAAAGCAGCCCCGTCACCATGCTCTGAAGCGTCTGTCTGAACAATAAACTCTTTGGAGAAGTTGGGTGCCAGGAGCATGGGCGCCGTGCGCATGGCAGCTTTCAGGGCCTCAATAGCTTTCTGACAGGTGTCAGTCCAAATCACCTTCTTGGGCTGCTTCCTGGAAGTCAGCTCTGTCAAGGGTGCAACAATGTTGCCATTCCCCTTCACAAACCTCCTGTAATACCCTGTGAGTCCTAAAAATGCTCTCACCTCTGTCTGGGTTTTGGGGGGTTCCCAAGCCAGGATGGTTTCAATCTTGGGTTGTAGGGGCACCACCTGGCTGCTCCCAACTTGGTGTCCCAAGTACACCACGGAACCCTGCCCAATCTGGCACTTACTCGCCTGCTTTCTGCAGCGCCAACAACAATTCCCAGAGGTGGCGCAGATGTTCTTCCCAACTGGCGCTGAACACTGCAATGTCATCCAGGTAGGCGGCACTGAACTCATCCAGTCCAACCAACACCGGGTTGACCAACCTCTGAAAGTTGGCAGGGGCATTCTTCATCCCAAAGGGCATTACCCGGAACTGGAAATGCCCATCTGGTGTGGAGAATGCTGGCCTCTCCTTTGCCCCATCAGTGAAGGCGATCTGCCAGTACCCAGATGTCAAGTCAAACGTGCTGAGGTACCGTGCAGCCCCTAGCTGATCAATGAGCTCATCAGCTCTGGGGATGGGGTGCGCGTCAGTCATCGTGACTGAATTGAGCCCTTGGTAGTCCACAACTTACCGGAGTTCAGGTGTGGCACCCGGCGCGGCAGCCTTCGGGACCAAGACCACTGGGCTGGCCCAATGTCTGCTAGAGGACTCAATCACCCCAGCACAAGCATCTTTGAGACCTCCTCTTTGATGCAAGCCCTCACCCTGTCAGTTACCCTGTAAGTTTTGTGCTTCACAGGTAAGCTGTCTCCTGTGTCCACATCATGGACGCACCAATCTGTGACACCAGGAACCAAAGAGAACAGATCATAAAACTGTCCCAGAAACTGGCGGCAGTCATTCTGTTGCTCAGAGGTGAACACCATCCACTGACCCATCTTGCTCTGTTGCCGACAGGAGGTGAGGAAGAGGCTCAGTCTCCTCCTCCATTCTAGCATCTGTTGCTAGGAGCATGCCCACTTCGGACCTCTCCAAGTGAGGCTTAAGGCGGTTGACATGTAGGACCCTCAAGGGGTTCCTGGGAGACCGCAAGTCCACCAAGTAGATTACTGGACTCTTGCGCTCCACAACCTCAAATGGTCCGGTCCACTTATCCTGGAGCGCGCAGGGCTCCACTGGGACCATAACCCACACTTTCTGACCAGGCTGAAGCTCTACCAGAGTGGCATTCAGGTCATACCACCTCTTCATCTCCTCCTGGCTGGCTTCCAGATTCGCCTCAGCGAGTTGCCTGAAACGCCTAGTCTGGTTCCTGAAGGCCAGCATATAGCTATATACATCCTGGGGAGGTTTCCTGGGAGATTGCTCCCAGCCTTCCTTGACCAGACTCAGAGGTCCTCTGACTTGGTGTCCACAGAGAAGCTCAAAGGGACTGAACCTTGAGATTTCTGTGGCAGCTCACGGTATGCAAAGAGTAGGCATGGTAAGAGGACATCCCACTTACGCCTCATGGGTTCCTCAAGACCCATTATCATGCCTTTCAGGGTTCGGTTAAACCTTTCAACCAACCCATTTCCTTGGGGGTGGTAAGGAGTGGTACACTTGCAAGTTACCCCACACTCCTGCCACAGGGACTTCATATACTTAGAGATGAAGTTGGTTCCCCGGTCAGACACTACCTCGCGAGGGAATTCCACTCGTGAGAATATTCCCATCAGTACTCGTCCCACCACGGGGGTCGTCACTCTCCTCAGAGGTATGGCTTCCGGGTGGCATGGTCCACCAAGACCAGGATGAACCTGTTGCCCATGGCTGTCTTGGGCTCCAGTCGCCCCACAATGTCAATCCCCACCTGCTCGAAAGGGGTACTGACCACACGGAATGGCTGGAGAGGAGCCTTCTGCTTCCTCCCACTCTTTCCACTTGCCTGGGAAGTCTGACATGTCCTACAATGAGTGTCTGAACTCTTGCGCATTTGGGGCCAATGAAAGTGGGTGACAAGCCTCTCAAATGCCTTGTCCTGACCCAAATGCCCTGCCAACGGCACATTATGAGCCAGCCCCAGTAGGAAGGCTCTGAAGCTCTGGGGTACCACCTGCACACTGGCTGACCCAGGCTCAGCAACCTTAGGCTCACTATACAGGAGACCGTTCTCCCGGTAGATCCAATGTGATCCAGACTGATCACCTGCTGCCTAGCTTGCAGCCTGTTGCCGCAAGCCCTCTAGAGAAGGGAATTCTCTTTGCTCCGGGCAGAATTCTTCCCTGGAGGGGCCTCCTTCCTGCTGCCAATGGGTCAGCTCAGGCAGGTCCCCCAGTTCAGCTACCTGTTCCCCGGTAGGCTCCAGGGCATCCCCCTCAGGGTCTACCTCCTCCTGGGCCGTGGGAACTCCGGGGGTCGGTTTCCCGTACCCCCTGCCTCTTCTCTCTAAGGCAGATTCCTGGTCCTCCCTCTCAGGCTCCAGGTCCTCCTGAGCATCCCTACGGGCTGCCATTGACTGGGTAGTCTCACACGCCCAGTCAGGTAGTCCCACCATCTCAAAGTGAGTACTCTTTTCTACCTTTTCCCAATGTGAGCTCTCTAAATCGTTCCCCAACAAACAGTCAACAGGCATGGCGGGCCTCACAGCTACCTGAAGAGTACCAGAGGACCTCCCCCCACTCAAAGGGAACCTGAGCCATTGGACAAAGGCTCTCTGTGTTGTTGGCAGCAACAATTCGGCAAAATGCTTGAGGGACAATCTGCTCTTGAGATACCAGGTGACACTTGACAGCTGTCACACTGGCTCCTGTGTCTCTAAGAGCCTCCACCTTATGGCCATTGATGGTCACCCACTGCCCATATTTCTTAGTGTTCCTAGGCAGTTGGGACTCTGGGACCACCCACAGTCTCCTAAAGAGACAAGGGACATTTCTGCGGGACCCCACCCACCTTGGACACCAATCTCCTCCCCCAAGGCTACACTCGCCATCTGCCGAGGAAGAGCACCAGGGGGTGCTGTTTTTCCAAATATTTAACTAAACAACTGACAATACTGTTGTCTTATTATATCTCAATTCGTATCACCATATTGAAAATCTAAAAACATGTGTACCAGACTACTAACTCTGTCTGAATCAATCTTTTCTTTTAATTATTTTTTATCAAAACCAAAACATTTGTGCAATTTTTACACCTTTACATCTTTTACAACATGATGGCAACCATAAAATCACAATAAAAACATTCAATTTTACAAAATTCTAGTTTACACATTCATTCTCTCATTCAACCTTTTCAAGCACTCAATCAAACATCCTATACATTCACAGCGCACAAAAGAATATTTACAATTCAATTCTCTTCAATCTTTAAATAATTAAACAATGCCATAGAACCAAATTTCAACACTTTGTATTGTTGTGTCTAATTAAAGCTTATTGTTCAGCATTCTTATGGCTATAAAAAATTGGAATGCTGAACAATAAGCTTTAACTAGACACAACAATACAAAGTGTTTAAATTTGGCTCTATAGCATTGTTTAATAGTGCGCTGTGAATGTATAGGATGTTTGATTGAGTGCTTGAAAAGGTTGAATGAGAGATTGAATGTGTAAACTAGAATTTTGTAAAATTGAATGTTTTTATTGTGATTTTTTGGTTGCAATCATGATGTAAAAGATGTAAAGGTGTAAAAATTGCACAAATGTTTTGGTTTAGATAAAAAATAATTAAAATAAAAGATTGATTCAGACGGAGTTAGTAGTCTGGTACACATGTTGTTGGATTTTCAATATGGTGATACGAATTGAGATATAATAAGACAACAGTATTGGCAGTTGTTTAGTTAAATATTGGTCAGAGGCTTGGCCTTACTGTTGGGAGCCCACACCAGTGGTGTTATTCGTTTTTCCAAATAGGCGGCACCTGCGGTAACTCGCCTTCTGACCCAGGTCCCCACATTTTTAACATTTCAGGGGTCCCTGTGGAACATGATTACCTGTCGGGACCCCTTGCTTTTTCTCAAGGGGAGGCTGGGAACCTTTCCCTTGGTTCCCTTGGGGACTACTTTGGGGTCCTTTGCGGAACTCTTTTTGTTTACCCTTGTCCCACTCACTCTTCTGTTGGGGACCCTGCCCACCTTTGGCTGAGTCTCCCATGTGACCCTTGTGGACCCGGGTGCTCACCCAGTTGTCCGCCTCCACAGCAAGCTTCCTAGGGTTAGTCAGCCTGCTATCAATCAGGTGCTGGCGCAGCTCTGGAAAACAATTACTGGACAAGTGCTCCCATGCAATCAACTCAAGAAGCCCCTGAAAATCCTTAACTTTGCTGCCCTTCACCCAACCATCCAATGCTCTGCAAAAGAAAGTGACATATTCCACCCAGGTACTGTTCTCTATCTTCTTACAAGACCTGAACCTCTGCCTATAGAGTTCAGGGGTCAAACCATACCTAGACATTAATGCATCCTTCATGTGGCTATATGAATTGTGGATTTCAGAAGGCAAGTCTAACAGTGTATCCCGCCACTCACTAAGGAACCTTCCCCACAACCCCGCTCCCCAATCTCTCTCATGGACCCGGTGGGAAGACATGGCTACCTCATAGGCTCTGAATCACTGCCCAAATCATAATTTTTATAAAATTCTTTCACCACATCTTTAGGAATATATACTCTAGCTTCCACAGGTACTGACGGTATGCTGCCACCAGAGGGAGTCATTTCTAAGTTCTTGGCCTTCAATTCAAACTCCCTCAAAACCTTTTCATGTTCAAACTGCAATTTCTTCTCCTCTAGGGCCAATCTCCTATTTTCTAACTCCAGTTGCCCATTCACCTTGAACTTGGTCATCTCCATTTCGTGCCTTCTACATTTTTCTCTGTCCCCCAGCTCCTCTGGAGACAGACTCTTGCCAGAAACAGTGCTACCTGCGGGGGAAGGTGCTTTCCTTTCTCCTGGACTCAATGACCCTTCCAGCTGTACATCTGCATCCTCATCCCCATCCTCATTCTCAAGGGGTTTCCTTGCTTCTACCCAGGCCCTCAGTGCCTTGTAGAACTGTTCCTTCCTGGTATACCCCGTAGTGTAAATTTTGAATTTTGTGCAGAACTACTTAAGCTGCTTTACTTTGTAGCATTCCAATTTCTCTTCTTCCCATTGAAGATCAACAGAGGCTATGGATTCTGCTCTCTCCAAGACAAGTAAATTTGGCATCTTTCAAAAATAGAAAATCCCCAAAAAGAAATCTATCAAAAAGTATGTGGTCGCGTTTTGGTCTGCACTCACTAGTAGTGTTCATCAATCACTGTAAATAAGTCACAAATGCAAGTCCAGAATCCTCAAAGCTCACCACCAATGTTAGATTTGGGGGTCTCTATTTGGCACAGGTAGGTACTTGTGACAAATAGGGACCCTTGCCTCTAGTCAGGGTAAGGGGGTACACTCCCAAAATAACCCCTGCTTGGTAGCTTGGCACGAGCAGACAGGCTTATCTCAGAGGCAGTGTGTAAAGCAATTGTGACCACATACAGTAATCCAGTGACAATACTACAGATGGACACCACACAGTTGTAGATTAAAAAATAGGTATTCTTTATATAGACTTAACACAAGACCACAAACGACACAAATCCACAATACTATATTTAAAATGGTAGTTTTAGCTTAGTTCAGTTCAGTTCTTAAGATGCGACACTTTAAGTCAATGTACCTTACGATGCGTGACGCTTCCACAACAAAAGTGTTGCAGCGATGGAAATGCGCCAAAGTTCCGGTGCAAAGAAATAAAGACGTGAAGATCTTCCAGATGCGGCACGCTTCTCCGATGATGCGAGAAGTCTTGGTTCGATGCGTCAACTGCAGCGGCGACACCCTTGTTCAGTGATGCGACGGCAACAGCCTCGGCTGCGACACTCTTCTCCGTCATTTGCGAGACGCTTCTGCGCAATGCGACAACTACAGCGGCGACATCCAAGATGCGACTGCAACAGCTCCGACGGCGGCCCGCTTCTCCGTGGATGCGAGGCGCTTTTCTCGATGCGGTGCAGTGCGACAACTATAGCGGCGACATCCACGATGCGACGGCAGCAGCAGCGACACGCTTCTTCCTCATTGTGAGACGCTTCTCTCGATGCAGTGCAATGTGACAACCACAGCGGCAACATCCAAGATGCGACGGCAGCAGTAGCGATGGCAACACACTTCCTCTTCGTTGCGAGGCGCTTCTCTCGATGCGGTGCAATGCATCAGCTACAGCGGCGACACCCTTCTTCGGAGTTGCAGCGGTTGCGACGGCGACACGGTTCTTCCTCTTGAGTCGCGTTTCCAACTCCTTGCAGACACGCAGTCCCTCAGAAGGCCCCAAAACAGCAGCAGGCACTTCCAAAGAACTCTGGGGAGCTGGGGTTTGAAGTCTGTTCTCCCTGAGACTTCAGCAGGAGGCAAGCTCTGTTCCGAACCCTTGGAGATCCTTCACAAGTTGATAATAAAGCACACAAAGTTATTTCTCCATTCTTTTGCAGTCAGGCAACCACTGCAGGCCAGTCCCCCAAGCGGCACTTCAGGTTAGGGATAGTCTCTCCTCAGTTTCTTCAGGTTCCTCTCCTCAGCAAAAGTTTCTTCTTGTAGTCCAAAAGTGATCTAATTTCTTGGGATCAGGGTCCCAATATTTATACCCCAAAATCCTTTGTCCTCTGAGGGCAGAGGGGCCTTTGCCCAGTCCAAACCAGTTCTGGAGCACTCTGTTTACATGACTCCTTCTTTCCTTTCACAGTGCAGAGCAGAAACGACAGACGCCCCACAGGAGGTGGAGCCAGTATTGTGGAGGGAAAGCACAGCCCTGGAGCACTTTGTTGACATGATTCCTTCTCTTCTTTCACTGTGCAGGGAAGAGACATCAGCCGCACCCCAGGAGGTGGAGCCAGCATTGTGGAAGGCAGGCACAGCCCTATTCAGGTCCCAGGCGCTACTCCTCCCACCCATCTAGATGCAGATCTCTCTATTCACCACTGGGCTGACTCATTCTGTCTCCTGGACCCCCAGCCCTGTCACTCAAAAACACCAGATAAGGAATACACAACCTAGCAGAGGCAGGCTTTGTATAGTTAGACAAGAAAATACCTAAAAGTGGTATTTTCAAACACAGAATGTTGAAACCAACTTCACTAAAAGATGTATTTTATCATTCTGAGTCCAGGCATACTAAACTCGAATTTCCACTATGTACCCTGAGTCAGTCAGGATTATAAAATGTAATAATCTAACTGCCCATTCTGGCCTATCGAGAACAGGTAGCCTTGCAATAGTGAAACACGAAAATGGCTGTAATTCACTATTAAGACAAGCCTCACACACCGGGGCATGTCCTACCTTATACGTACAATGAACCCTGCCCTTGGGCCTGCCATAGGGGTGTCTGATATGAAGAAAAGGGAAGGTTTAGGGATTGGCAAGTGAGTGCACTTACCCAGTCAGTTTGACAGTACCAGACTGCACACAGGCTGAAATGGCAGACCTTAGAAACACTTTTACAGGCTGCTTCTGTGGGTGGCACAATCAGTGCTGCAATCCCACCAGCAGTAATTGGTTTACTAGCCCTGGGCACTCCTGGTGCACTTTACTAGGGTCTGACAGGTAAACCAAACCAGCCAATCACGGAACCACTGATTAATACATTAATTTACAGTAGGGAGCACTTGCACTGTGGCACTGGAAAGCAGTGGTACAGTGCCCAAAGCATCTAACACCAGCAAAAACACATGAGGCAACTGCAAAAATGGAAGGGAGACCCATGCCAATGGTGCCAGGTCTAACAATCATGATGGCCCTATCCCATTCACACAAGTTGAGGCTGAATATGACTTATCTACCTCAGATCAATTTCTCTATTCACATGCATTGGGTGCGTCCACACGTCCCCTTGTCAGCAGGCCAATGTTTCCATTCGAAAAGTGGTTATTCCTTAAGTAGGACGATACAAAACTCATCTCTGAAATCTATTTGGTTCTCTCCCGGAACATGCACAAGGTCAGGTCGGCGGGTCAAAAGCGGTGGGAGGCGGACATTGGCTGGACACTCTCGGGCAAAGAATGGGTGGACATTTTTATAGGACCCACCATACTGCACACACCATGGGTCACAATAAAACATTGTACAAAATTATTTCATACTGGTACTACACTCCTTACCGAATAACAAAGTGGAATCCTCAAAATGACGAGTTATGTTGGCGGGGTTGTGGTAGCCCGGGCACTCTCCGCCACCGTCTATGGAATTGCCCAAAACTCTCTAGATACTGGGATAAAACATTAGATGAAATAGACAAGGACTTTGACACTACCATTCCTAGGTTCCCCGCTTATACAATTTCGGGTTTTCCTAACACACTAACCTTTCCTCTCCGATCAATAAAAGGCAGGCAGATGGCCCTGGCACTTAATGCCACTCATCGGTGCCTTTTATCTTGATGGACATCTGATAAAGTTCCGTAGCACACACAGTGGCTTCATTCGCTATGGTCCCTTCTAGGCATGGAAAGACTGTCAATGGCCACTTTGGGGGATAAATCTGGATATACGAACATTTGGGCCCCTTTATAGCAATACTATCCTGTAAATTTCGAGAATTGACCTGCCCCATCTACCTGCGCATTTTGAAACTGACACCGGATTCGCAGGAAGGGAGTGGGGCCTCTGCTTCTGGGTAATGATCAAGGGGTTGGTACCGCTCAGATGGTTCGCTCCGAGATTTCCCCTTTATTTTTCCTTGGACCTCTGGCTCATTCGTACAGGGATAGGGTGGGATGGGAGGGGGGCTTGCTGTCTCCGATGTGTGAGTTTAAGTTTTTTTTGTTTTTGTTGTTGTTTATCTGTTTGGAAAAGGCAGAACTAAGGACCTAATAACAGCTTCTCGCCTGAGGTTGCACTCAGTGGGCACCAAGCATAGTTGACTGTTTTCTTCTCAATGACCGATTGGAGGATGTAGCTATCCTTCCCCAGCTTTTCTGTTGACGTGGCCAGCCCAGGTTGGCTTGTAGGCAGCCTGCTGTGTATTATACTTTACATGCAAATACTATAGTTCCTTGCTTGGTCTCCTTGGTGACCCTCAACACAGCCGGCCCACTGGGTTGTAGGCAATTTGCGGTGTATTGTTTCCATTATATGCTCTTTTAATAAAACTGATTTAATTCTAAACGCCAGGGTCGCTAGTTCACTGCCAATGCTTAGCAGATTACTACTGGCAGTTACACCTGGACGTGGTGTAGGTTGTCTTCCAGGAACAGAGAGAACCCTGGCTGAGTCTCTTTGCCACCGCCGAGTACGTGAAATGTCAATATGTCTGTGCTCTGGAGTTCCCAAGAACACTCTTTCTCTCTCTCTGAGACACATTATGCCTAGAGTGGAGCTTGGGACTACTATATGCCTTCCCACCCCTGCCTTTCCTGGCTCGAGTTTTGAAGACCTGTGCCAAGTCATCTTAGTGGCTCAGGATTATGGCCGGAGAGGATGGTATCTGAAACTCCTGGGCATGAGCATGTATACTCCGGTCAAGCTGCCTCTTCTTCAGGATCCTATGTCACAGCAGCAAGTTGGAGTTTTGCATCTGGGTGTGTGAAATCTGCACTTCTATGCGTGAAGATTGAAAGGCGGCATTTGATTCCGTTTGATCTCCCTCCTGAAGTTGTTGATATTATCTTGGCAGCTAGACACCCTTCCACAAAGTCAGTCCACGCTTGGTGCAGGGACAAGTTTCTGGATTAGTGCGGCGAATGCCACGTGGAACCATTACATGCCAAACTGTCAGATGTTTTGTTGTTTGTTTTATTTTTGGCCCAGTGAGGACTTGCACTGGGCACACTGGTTGGCTCTATCATTTTTTTTGCATTTCCCTATTAGCCTTCTTTGATCAAATCACCTGTTGTGATGAGTGTGATGAGACTTCTTAAACGTTTACAACACATCTTCCCACCAAAGCTGTTGGTGATGTCACAGTGGGACTACAATTTAATTTTCACTTTTCTAATGTGCAGGTCCTTCGAGTCAATAAATAGTTATTATTTATTATTATAGAGTTTTATATAGCGCAAACTTGACCCGAATCGGGTATCAGAGCGCTTTACATAGCACCAGTTGCGTTACATGAGGACACATTCATTTTTTTTTTAGGCACGGGGAGATTAAGTGATATGCCCAGTGTTGGACTTGGGCCCTTAGGGCAGGTTCACCCCTAGACTTTTTGCGTGAAATGATGACCTGGCAATGGTGATTTTTGGGGATTCTGCGCACTTTCACGGTGTCCCAGTGGAAAGTGCGTGCGCACTCTGAGTGCATGTGCTGAGCTAGGCCTGCCCGCCCAAAGGAATGCATGGGGAATGTATGTGTCCCTGGTAGTTCCTGATGCGTGGGGTGTACAGGCTTGAGTCTGGTATGTGTGAACTCGTGTGAGTGAATGCTGCGCAACGGTGTATGCAGCATGTATGTGTCTAGTAGGGAAGCACCATTTCTAGACATGGCTGTACGTGTGCTGTGAGGGTGCTGGCGTGTGATTGGCTGGAGCTGGCTGGCATGCCAGGCTCCAGGAAGTCTGGATGGGTCTGCCCGGTGGTGAGTGGGAGATCTGCATGAGTAATGTGTGGGAGGAGTGTACCTGTGTCCTGGATGGGCTGGGTTTTCCCCACACAATGCTGGCTCCGCCCCCCTGTGGTGTGTCTAATGACCCAAGCCCTGCCAGTGAATAGAGAGGGTGGTTGAGGTAAACAGAGTACTCAAGAACCAGCTGCGACTGGTTCCGCCCCCACTCTGCACCTTCAAACAAAGGAATGCACTGTATAAAAATGGGGCTGTGTCCCCACTGAAGTTGTTCTCTTCCAGGATCCTGAGGGGGCTGTTGCTGCTGCTGGGCCAGAGGACCGCCACTTGGGGTGTCTCCCTGCCTGGAGACCCAGTGTTCTGGCTCTGGGCCCAGCCTTGCCCCTTGCCTGCCTACAAGGACTTTTAACTGGACTTGTGCTCTCCTAAAGCACCTGGGAGCGCTTTAGTGTCCATAGCGCTTAGGAGCGCTTTATTTTGCATATAGCGCTTGGGGAGCGCTTTAATTGCCTTTTAGCGCTGGGAGCGCTTTATTTTCATTTGGGCCTTCGCTGAAACCCTAGACCAAGGGGAGCTTTATGGCCTGCTAGTGCTCGGAGTGCTTTTCTCACCCCCTGCTTCTTTCCCCGGGATTTGCCTCAGCAGCGTGCCCAGAGCCGAGGAGGGAGGCTCGTCAGGGAGGCTGCTCTGCTATTGGCTGCCGAGTCAGCCTATGCCCAGAGAGAGAGAGAGGGGCAGGAAGTCTCTCCCCACACAGCCCGGAGCCGAGAAAGGAAGCCTACAAGCTGGTGAGTGGGGCCCCGGGGGCATTCCTTCTTTGAGCCCGGAGAGGCTCTGGCCTCATACTTGTTTTATAGCCCTGAGAGGGCTCTGGGGGGCAGTTCCGGATTCCGAGTCCCAGAGAGGGGGACTCCAACGGCTGGGCACAAGTTTCACTCGAGCCCTGAGAGGCTCCCCACCCCATTTGGTGTTCGAGCCTAAGAGAGGCTCGAGGCACCCCCAGTATTCCCGGGTCCCCCGTGAGGGACCCCAACAGCCCAGTGAGGCTGCACCTTTCTGCTTTTGAGCCCTGAGAGGCTCGAGGTGGCAGATTGATGAGAGGCTCGGGGGCATTTTCTGTTTGCGAGCCCCGAGGCTCAAGGGGGCAATTATTTCACGAGCCCTGAGAGGCTCTGGAGGGCCACAGTCATTTCTTAGGGCCCGGAGAGAGGCTCCAGGCGCCAAAGTTGTGTTGAAAAGCCCAGAGAGGCTCAGGGGGACATTTTGTTGCTGCAGAGCCTGTGAGGCTCCCACATCGTGTTCGCCCCACCAGTGTTCTGAGAGCCCAGCAAGGTTCCCACATTGGCCCCATTGTTGTTCTTGAGCCCTGGCAGGCTCAAACATTGTTGCGCCAGTTGCCCAGCACTTTGTGGGCAACTGCTACGTTTAGGCTCCTGGACATTGGACACAGGGCGTCCTAGCCCCAACAAGGCCAGAGGGCCTAGGGACAGTCACAGGTGGTGACTTACGTGAGTTTGGCGCAATTGTACTTTCTATGCACCTCTGAATGTATTGTTTATGCGTCATGTGCCTTTACACCTCTGAATGAATGTCATGCATTACATCATGTGTATGTTCTTACACCCCTACAGGTATTGTGATACATAGGTGATTGTTTTCTCCCTAGTGCAGGTGGTGCTAGTGAGATCCTGGTTACCAGTGATTACTGGTTGTGTGCTATTTTGTGCTATATTCTATGTTCTAAGTGCTATTTCTGAAAGTGCTACTTCTGATTCCTGACAGTGGCCCAGGTGGCCCTGTCTTGTAAATATCCCCTGTAAATTCTGCCCGTGCCTCTGGCACATTGTAAAGTGTGTGTTTTATCTAATGTGTTTTGGTGTAATACAAAGGCTATTTTTATATAACCTTGTGTGGAGTTTCCTTTGTGGTGGGCCTTTGGTTGTTGTTGCTGGGGTGCGTGCGCAAATACTTAGCCTACATCGCCTCCAAGTTTAGCCTTGCTGCTCGCGCCACGTTACCTAGAGGGTGAGTAGGGGTTATCTTGGCGTGTAACTCCCTTGCCCTGACTTGGGGGTGGTGGTCTCTGACTGACCTTGGCGAAAGCCCTGGCCAGCCGGGGATCCCATTTCCAACATTGGCGGCAAGCGGTGAGGATGAGGATTTGTGTTTGCCTTGTACCACAGTAGTAACTGGCCACACCACAAAGCTCTGCATTTTAGATGACCACATTTTAGGGGATTGTTTTTTTTGAAGTTTCATATTTTCTTCTCCTGAAGGTATCCATTGTGTAATTGTGTCAGTACATTTGTCCCCCGCCCTGCGCCCAGAGTCGGTACCTGTGTCACTTGTGGTCAGGTTGAGGAATCAGGGGTGGTAGAAACTGCCTTACCAGTCCGAGGGGAGGGTTGTGTGTGGATGAATGGTGTGTGGCATTAGGCAAGTGAAGGTGAGTTCTCTGGGGTAGAGAGCTTGCTGATACCTTTGTGAATTGTGTACTCCTGTGTTAGCTCAGACCCCTAGGTTCCCTGTGTGATCTTGTCTCTAGAACGTCCTGCCAAGATGGAGCTTGTCTTTGATTTCAGTGATCTAGATACCTACAGTACGTGGGAGCTGGTAAGGTTCTGTGACGAGAGAGACCTAGGGAGGGGTGAGTCAAACTGGTACGACCTTAGGGACCGCCTGGTCAGATGGCAAGAGGGTCACTGGGATCGTGAGCGCAGTGAGGAAAGGGCCTGGGCCCCACACCAGGAGGGTGGTGGGTCTGTGGGGAGCCCTGAAGATTCAGAAGAGGAGGAAGAAGATGACAGCACCTGGATGCCAGTAGAGAGTGAGGACCCCATAGATAGGGAGTCCCTTGCTGGGTCCAGCGTAGGAGGCAGCGCCTCATCCCTTTCCCTGTCCCCAGAGGAGCTGGAAGATAGGAGGAGAGAAAGGGAGCACCAGCTGGCCTTAGAGAAGCTCAGGTTAGAGCATGCCCAGGCTATGGCGCAGCTGGAGCTTAGGAAGCAACAGCTAGAGACCGAGATGGTCTTAGCGCAGGAAAGGATAGAGGAGGCTGAGAGGGCCTCCACCAGAGGCAAAGTAGCTCTGGAGGATAGACTATCCCCTGCGCGCAGTTTTAATTTTCTGGATTCCCCGGGGAGGGTTGAGTCCAGTGGTGGCAGCTATATAGAGCCCAGTGCAAGAAGTCCCACCCCCAGTTCCCACAGTCTGGTACCTGTTTCCCCAGAGGAGGAGTATAGGTTGAAGTTCAGGGACAGTAGGAAACTGTCTCACCAGTCTTGGGAGGAGTTTGCAGGGGACTGTCAGTGTGCACTGATTGAGTGGTTAGAGGTTCCCACGGGACCTGATTTTGACAAGCTGTTTGATCTTATTCTCAAGGAGCAGGTGCTCAGTTGTTGTTGGCCGGAGTTGCGGCAACACCTGTTGAGGTTGGAGACCTTTGATCCTTGGGAGCTGGCAAAGGAAGCAGACAGATTGGAGAGTGCTAGAGGTTCTCTGGAGTCATTAGGGAGTGACTCCCAAAGTAGTGGTTCAGGTATCTTCCAGCCCAGCGTGGTGGAAGAGGCTCAGTGTAGCCCAGCTAGGTCCCAGGATAGCGAGGAGGGTGTAGGGGCTCACTGCCTGGCTCAGTGGAGCAGGAGTGAGGGGGAGACCGAGGTTCCCCAGACGCCCGAAGCCTGCGTCAGGACTTGGATGGTTTCTGTAGGGAACACCAGGTTGGGGACCTAGGCTGTCCTGTTAGTCCATTTGAGGAAGATCTACCAGTGAGTAGAGGACCTGGAGTGTCTGTAAACAGAGCTCCTATGGTTCTAGAGGCTGGCAGTACCGCTCCGGTAGGGAGGGTACAGGAGTCCAGCGCGAGGAGTGATTGGGGGATGAGTTCCCCAGTGGATGCACCAGTGGACCAGGGACTAGCCAGTTGGGCTAGATCTTCTTGGGGGGACCCGGGTGGCGCCACTTCTGGTCTGGGGGATCGTCACGCACTGTCAGGTGGACAGAGGGCGGGAGATCTGCGCCAGACAGACAGTCACACCACATATGTCTCATTTGTTAGCCTCAGGGGGATGGAGTGTAAGTCCCCAGAAGTCCTGGAGTGCCAGGCAATTGTTCCACTGAAGGTTTTAGACCAGAGGTTGGAAGGCCAGGTTCAGGATCAGCCTGACCTGAAGGGTAGGATGACTGTAACCAGTGTCCTGACCGGTTCTTCTTCCAGAGGAACTTCTCCAGGTGGGAGAGGGCAGACCTCTGGAAGGGGGTGCAGAGGGTGGGAGAGCCCACCTCTGACCCCGGTGCAACCTGAGTGGATAAGCCCTGGGTTGGAATGGCGTTCTAGGTGTACCCCTCGCCGGAGGAGGAGGAACCCTAGGAGAAGAGGTAAGGGGAGGAGAGCCTTCCCTGAGACTCCTGGTCCGCCTGAGGTTGTAGGCCCTAGGCTGGAGAACCCGTGGCAGTCTAGTCCTCTCTTGCAGACAGGAAGAGTGGAGAATGGCTCCTATGTGCCAGGGGTTACTACCCCCCGCTCTGCGAATTGGCAAGGACCAGTGGCACCTGGGTGGCCCAGGGCCTGGTCCTGGCCGTGGACAGCTTGGGAGTACCAGTGGGGTAGCCCAGTTGGTCCAGACAGTGGTTTTAGAAGGAATCCCATGGGTTCACCATGGCGTAGAACAGGAGGGTGTCCCTGCAGTTGCGGGCCCGCGTCCGTGTTCTATCGCCCCAAGCAGGGAAGTCCATCACGGTGGTGATTGGTCTCCCCTGCGTTTTGGCTGGAAGGGGGTTGTGTTGGACTTGGGCCCTTAGGGCAGGTTCACCCCTAGACTTTTTGCGTGAAATGATGACCTGGCAATGGTGATTTTTGGGGATTCTGCGCACTTTCACGGTGTCCCAGTGGAAAGTGCGTGCGCACTCTGAGTGCATGTGCTGAGCTAGGCCTGCCCGCCCGCCCATAGGAATGCATGGGGAATGTGTGTGTCCCTGGTAGTTCCTGATGCGTGGGGTGTACAGGCTTGAGTCTGGTATGTGTGAACTCGTGTGAGTGAATGCTGCGCAACGGTGTATGCAGCATGTATGTGTCTAGTAGGGAAGCGCCATTTCTAGACATGGCTGTACGTGTGCTGTGAGGGTGCTGGCGTGTGATTGGCTGGAGCTGGCTGGCATGCCAGGCTCCAGGAAGTCTGGATGGGTCTGCCCGGTGGTGAGTGGGAGATCTGCATGAGTAATGTGTGGGAGGAGTGTACCTGTGTCCTGGATGGGCTGGGTTTTCCCCACACAATGCTGGCTCCGCCCCCCTGTGGTGTGTCTAATGACCCAAGCCCTGCCAGTGAATAGAGAGGGTGGTTGAGGTAAACAGAGTACTCAAGAACCAGCTGCGACTGGTTCCGCCCCCACTCTGCACCTTCAAACAAAGGAATGCACTGTATAAAAATGGGGCTGTGTCCCCACTGAAGTTGTTCTCTTCCAGGATCCTGAGGGGGCTGTTGCTGCTGCTGGGCCAGAGGACCGCCACTTGGGGTGTCTCCCTGCCTGGAGACCCAGTGTGCTGGCTCTGGGCCCAGCCTTGCCCCTTGCCTGCCTACAAGGACTTTTAACTGGACTTGTGCTCTCCTAAAGCACCTGGGAGCGCTTTAGTGTCCATAGCACTTAGGAGCGCTTTATTTTGCATATAGCGGTTGGGGAGCACTTTAATTGCCTTTTAGCGCTGGGAGCGCTTTATTTTCATTTGGGCCTTCGCTGAAACCCTAGACCAAGGGGAGCTTTATGGCCTGCTAGTGCTCGGAGTGCTTTTCTCACCCCCTGCTTCTTTCCCCGGGATTTGCCTCAGCAGCGTGCCCAGAGCCGAGGAGGGAGGCTCGTCAGGGAGGCTGCTCTGCTATTGGCTGCCGAGTCAGCCTATGCCCAGAGAGAGAGAGAGGGGCAGGAAGTCTCTCCCCACACAGCCCGGAGCCGAGAAAGGAAGCCTACAAGCTGGTGAGTGGGGCCCCGGGGGCATTCCTTCTTTGAGCCCGGAGAGGCTCTGGCCTCATACTTGTTTTATAGCCCTGAGAGGGCTCTGGGGGGCAGTTCCGGATTCCGAGTCCCAGAGAGGGGGACTCCAACGGCTGGGCACAAGTTTCACTCGAGCCCTGAGAGGCTCCCCACCCCATTTGGTGTTCGAGCCTAAGAGAGGCTCGAGGCACCCCCAGTGTTCCCGGGTCCCCCGTGAGGGACCCCAACAGTCCAGTGAGGCTGCACCTTTCTGCTTTTGAGCCCTGAGAGGCTCGAGGTGGCAGATTGATGAGAGGCTCGGGGGCATTTTCTGTTTGCGAGCCCCGAGGCTCAAGGGGGCAATTATTTCACGAGCCCTGAGAGGCTCCGGAGGGCCACAGTCATTTCTTAGGGCCCGGAGAGAGGCTCCAGGCGCCAAAGTTGTGTTGAAAAGCCCAGAGAGGCTCAGGGGGACATTTTGTTGCTGCAGAGCCTGTGAGGCTCCCACATCGTGTTCGCCCCACCAGTGTTCTGAGAGCCCAGCAAGGTTCCCACATTGGCCCCATTGTTGTTCTTGAGCCCTGGCAGGCTCAAACATTGTTGCGCCAGTTGCCCAGCACTTTGTGGGCAACTGCTACGTTTAGGCTCCTGGACATTGGACACAGGGCGTCCTAGCCCCAACAAGGCCAGAGGGCCTAGGGACAGTCACAGGTGGTGACTTACGTGAGTTTGGCGCAATTGTACTTTCTATGCACCTCTCAATGTATTGTTTATGCGTCATGTGCCTTTACACCTCTGAATGAATGTCATGCATTACATCATGTGTATGTTCTTACACCCCTACAGGTATTGTGATACATAGGTGGTTGTTTTCTCCCTAGTGCAGGTGGTGCTAGTGAGATCCTGGTTACCAGTGATTACTGGTTGTGTGCTATTTTGTGCTATATTCTATGTTCTAAGTGCTATTTCTGAAAGTGCTACTTCTGATTCCTGACAGTGGCCCAGGTGGCCCTGTCTTGTAAATATCCCCTGTAAATTCTGCCCGTGCCTCTGGCACATTGTAAAGTGTGTGTTTTATCTAATGTGTTTTGGTGTAATACAAAGGCTATTTTTATATAACCTTGTGTGGAGTTTCCTTTGTGGTGGGCCTTTGGTTGT
Source organism: Lissotriton helveticus (assembly GCF_964261635.1). Classification (NCBI taxonomy): domain Eukaryota; kingdom Metazoa; phylum Chordata; class Amphibia; order Caudata; family Salamandridae; genus Lissotriton; species Lissotriton helveticus. The sequence continues at coordinate 678,897,240 of NC_136073.1, read as the reverse complement.
TGTTGCTGGGGTGCGTGCGCAAATACTTAGCCTACATCGCCTCCAAGTTTAGCCTTGCTGCTCGCGCCACGTTACCTAGAGGGTGAGTAGGGGTTATCTTGGCGTGTAACTCCCTTGCCCTGACTTGGGGGTGGTGGTCTCTGACTGACCTTGGCGAAAGCCCTGGCCAGCCGGGGATCCCATTTCCAACACCCAGAATCTCAGAATGTTCAGCGTCGTTGTCGTTGCCGAGACTCAAACCCAGTTCCCCAGATTCGAGGCCAACCGCCCTAGCCGTTAGGCCAACTCCTCTCCCCTAGTTGTCCACTATGCCTCTTGACCCTGAAAATGTTTCTTCTGGTCACAATGTCAGCTAGTTGCTTGGTCCAGCATCATTACGCAGCATTTATTTTCCAGGAAAACTGGTGTTAAGAACTTGAGCTGCATTTCTGCCAAACGTGGTAACCTCTTTCCATGTTGCTGATCGGCTATTTATGGGTTCTCATGGCCGAAGAGAGGCATGGCAGCACAGAAAAGAACCATCCTAGGTGGGTGGCCCTCTGCACTCACCGAGGTGGTGCGTCTGTAGAATGGCTCTGAGTAAAAAGTTCTGCAGGACCGAACAGTTAAAATGCCCATCTCTACAGACCTAACTGTCAAGACAGTCGTTTTTGGTGAACCTGTGCACAGATGCCCACATAGCAAGGTGAGAAATGTCTAGGGAGGGTACTCCACATGTGGACACAGGTTGTGGCAGGCTTGGCTCAAGTGCAATGAGCCCATGCCCCTTCGGGGGGCTGCATCTTAGCTAGTGCCCAGCAGATTTTAATTACAGAGCACTATCCACCTAGAGCTGGTTCTTGTTCATGTGGATAAGACAATCTACCAGAATGGACAGGGTTCAAAGCCCCTCATGGCACAGATTTAGGCATTGAAGCAAATTAGGCTGCTCACCTCCCGTGGGCCTATGACTGATAGATGACAGGCATGTGATTGCTTAAGGATTGTGTATCTGAGAGGGGGCTGGAGAGTGTATTTGAACCTAGGCAGACATTTTCATGCTGAATTTCCATCCAGCAAAAGGTTTAGCTGTGGAGGAATCTTGAAAGTTTTAGGGGCACATGATCAGACATAGAAGAGTGTACGAGAGAGGCTTTTCTGTTAAGTATGGGCTGACAGACACTAAGAGAAATAGTTGAGAACGTTGACAGTGTCACTTCTGGATGTTGGGGATGGCAAACAAGTGCAGTTTTGGGTGAAATATTATTTTTGTTCCTCTCCCCTCCACCCTCTATGATTCTGGGTTGCTTGATGCGGGGTGTTCCTGGATTTCCTGGTGATGCTGTCTTGTAGGAGTTGTCTAAGTGTTCTGACCTGGTTTGCGAAACCTGTTGTGTTGTTTGGTGGGTACCATCTTGTTTTTGGTTCTGGTTGCTTTATGGTAGGTCTAAAAGAATCGAAAAAAGGGGACAATAGAAGTACAGACGATACCTCCACTCATATTCCAATTGTTACAAAAAATGAATCAAATGGGAGTGGGTAATTCTGCTACACAAAAACTACTACAAAAAAATCTAAGAGAAGTGGGTTGCCTCAAAGAAACCTAATCGAACTAGGAATCTTTTAAGGCTTTTTAAGAGACCCACTCCTACAGAGGTACTTCATTATCGGGTCAGCATTCAGCCATCTAATGTGGCTGAGTGGGCTCAATCTCCTCACAATGGGAGCACTACTAAAATGGATTACAAGTGGGATCTGTGAAATGTGTGTTAAAATTACCTCCAAAGTCCCTAACCTGATTTTATTATGTATCCGTGAATCAGGGTTTGGTTAAAAAAAACAAGAGATGTATTTGGGGCTAACAAAGATCCCTGACAGCAACTGTTAAAGTGCGGTCTACATGTTTCAGCCACCTGGGCCCAGGCCTGGTCTTGTGGCTTTCCTCAGGAACTAACTGTGACAGATCCCTGTGTGTCAGTGTATGAGCAGGCACCACCCTGAGGGACACAGAGAGAGAGGGAGACAGAGAGAGAGGGAGACAGAGAGAGCGGGAGACAGAGAGAGCGGGAGACAGAGAGAGCGGGAGACAGAGAGAGCGGGAGACAGAGGGAGGGAGACAGAGAGGGAAAAGGACAGAGGGAGATAGAGGGAGAGAGAGAGGTAGGGAGACAGAGGGACGGAGACAGAGGGAGACAGAAGGCGACAGACAGAGGGAGACTGACAGAGGGAGACAGGCAGAGGCAGGAGGGCGACAGAGGGAGGGAGACAGACAGAGGAAGGGAGGCAGATAGAGGGAGACAGAGGGAGGGGGGAGACAGAGGGAGGAAGGCAGGCAGAGAGAGGGAGAGGGACGGAGACAGAGAGAGAGGGAAACAGAGAGAGAGAGAGGGAGGGAGTCCGGGGGAGACAGACAGAGGGAGAAAGAGGGAGACAGACAGAGCGAGGAGGGCGACAGAGGGAGGGAGACAGAGGGAGAGAGACAGAGGGAGAGAGACAGAGGGAGACAGAGGGAGGGAGATAGAGGGAGAGAGAGAGAGAGAGAGAGAGAGTGAGAGAGGGAGATAGGGGGAGGGGGAGTGAGAGAGAGATAGAGAGAGGGAGGGAGACAGAGAGAGAGAGACAGAGAGAGAGAGGGAGGGAGACAAAGAGACAGAGATAGAGACAGACAGACATGGACAGACAGAGACAGATAGAGGTAGAGACAGGGGCAGAGAGATAGAGACAGGGACAGACAGATAGACTGAGAGGGAGGGAGACAGGGACAGACAGAGACAGGGACAGACAGACAGATAGAGGCAGAGACAGGGACAGACCGATAGAGGCAGAGACAGACAGACAGAGACAGAGAGGCAGAGAGGGAGAGAGAGAGGGGGACGGAGGGAGACAGAGGGAGGGAGGGAGAGAGAGAGAGAGAGAGAGAGAGAGAGAGGGAGGAAGAGGGAGGGAGACAGAGGGTGACAGAAGGAGGGAAAGGGAGGGAGACAGAGAGAGCACAGAGAGAGAGAGAGACAGAAAGAGAGGGAGAGGGAGGGAGACAGAGGGTGAGAGACATAGGGAGGGAGACAGAGGGAGGGAGATAGAGGGAGAGAGAGGCTGACAGAGGGAGACAGAAAGAGGGAGGGAGACAGAGGGACAGATACAGAGGGAGACAGCGAGGGAGACAGAGGGTGGCAGACAGAGGGAGACAGACAGAGGGAGGGAGACATAGGGAAGGAGACATAGGGAGGTAGACAGACAGAGGGAGACAGACAGAGGGAGAGGGAGGGAGTGAGACAGAATGAGGAAGACAGAGAGAGAGAGAGAGAGAGAGAGAGAGATTGAATGAGACAGAGGGAGACAGAAAGAGAGAGAGAGGGAGACAGGGAGAGAGAGAGGGAGTGAGGGAGTAAGGGAGAGAGGGAGAGAGAGAGAGAGAGAGATTGAATGAGACAGAGGGAGACAGAAAGAGAGAGAGAGAGGGAGACAGGGAGAGAGAGAGAGAGAGAGAGAGATAGATAGATGTGTGTATGCCGAGTCTGGTGGCTCAGTGGACGAAGGCGTCCACTGCAGGGGCTTGTGTTCAACGTCATGGTCATAGTTTTATTTTGCTCTAGCCCCGCCCCCTTCCCCCACTGACCCCACCCCCAACGGTGCGGCCTTCGGCCACAAACCACACAGTAAATTTGGCCCCAGAGAAAAAGTTTGTGAGTACCCATGTACTACAGCAACACACTCTATGCCAGCATCCCCAACCACATCCTCCACCATCTTCAGATCATCCAGAACGCCACAGCTAGACTCACCCTGGACTCCCATGGCACACCCACATCACACCACGCCTCAGAGAGCTCTACGGGCTGCTGACACACAGGTGCTGTCAATGTAAACTCATTGCAGTGCATACAAGGATCAGAATAACATTGGTTCACTTACCCTCAAGTGCCGCCTCCATTTCCACATTCCATCAGACTCCTACGCTCTCTGCCTCACTCTCACGTGCACACCCCTCTCATACACAAAAACAGAACAGGAGGCCTAGCCTTCTCCTGCCTCGCACCCAAAACTTGGAACAAACTCTCTCTACACATAAGGGCCTCCACCTTGCTTCTAGAAATCCGCAAGAAGCTGACGACTTGGCTCTTCAACTAACACTCAACAGAATACCTACACACTTGCTCCAGCACCTGGGTACCCTTTAGGTGATACGTCGTGTTTTACAAATCCAAATAACATTACATAACATAACATAACAGAGTGTAAATTAATAGTAATATCCACAGAATGGCAGGGTCGAAGTACTTTTAAGCCATGACTTGCAGATGAACATTTGTTTTGGAATCAATTATTACGTATGTCATATACAGCCATGTACAGCTTATTAGGCATTCTTCATGGTGTTCAGTTTTTCCAATAAGATGTACTGGTGTATGGAACAGATATTTAGTCACACATTCAAAGAGTGAGTGAAGTGTCTGAAAATTTGCAATAAATTGGTCTGATGTATGTGAGAAATACAAATTTAGGAAGGAAAGATTGAGCGTTTGGAACATGTTTAAGCCAATTAGAAATTTAGCAACACCTGGCAATTGAACAGTTGTTGTCTTTTTTGGGTACAGCTGATTTTTAAGCCAAGATAAATAGAAAGTTTATAAGTAACGTTGTGTGAAGGACAATGTTTAGATAAATGTAATCTAAGGCACAGGGGCAGTATTATAGCCATTACAGACGAAGGTTTGAACACAAAGATTATAGATGCTGTGTTAACCCAAGTAGCCTATGGCAAGGAATGTATATTCAGCAGAAACTAATTATTCTGTTTTTGGAAGAGACTTAGCTCAAGTAATCGAAAAATCAGGTGCTTTGTTTGAAGAATCAAGTGTGTAGTAAAGACTAGCAACTTTTCAGGATGGTTTGTATAATATTATGCCTTAAAAGGCTGTCAAGGTGTGAATTTAAATGGATGTTGAGTGTTCTAAACCATGCATGTAGACTCGAATATTTGTGAGTGATAGACAAGGGAGCTGACTGTCTTTCTTGTTTAACAGTGAAGTAGGAAGAGAAATGGTTTGCTGAGGATATATATATATATATATATATACATATATATATATACATATATATATATATATATATATATATATATATATATATATGTATATATATATATATATATATATATACGATAAGGTTGGATATGTGGAAATTGTCAGGAGTTTGTGTTCTCTGAGGATTGCAGCCAATGTTGCAGGGACGCAGCTGCGTTTCCCAGACTCCCCAATACAAGCTTGCTATGTGCCAGCTTTTGAGACTGTGGCAGATTGTCCACTGAGGCTGGAAAGGCAAGGAGGGTCGAACCACAGGATAACACAAATCAGCAAAGACGAAAAAGCCAGAACCTTCTGTAAGATCCAGAACATTCTGGAAAGGGCCATAGGGTAACAGACTCTCCTGGGTCAGGAATTGCTGGGAGGATTTAGGCACTAGTCACAGAATCCTACTTTGCCTAGCAACAGAAGTGGGAGGGGTTCCTATTCCAGTCGCATAGTTTTCATTATTTCTGTTCCCTGCACCTTTTTTCTGTTGCTCCCCTTGAGTTCACTCGGGTGATTAGGACACTTCAGGTTAAACTCTTTCTTCCAGAGACTCTGAGCTGGCTGCCATTCAGTAATCCCTGCTCCTACTTCATAAATTCCAACTCAGGGCGTGTCCAAGATGGCAGCCACGTAGGAATGCTTATTGTGGAGCTCCGCCGGACTTCCTGGCCCTGCAGCACCTCAGCGGCAGAACAGGCACCCCCATGATAGTATTGGTCCCCATCCACCAGTAGGGTATACGTGGCACCGAACCGGGGGACTTTTTGGATGCGACGGAGTGCGGACGGCTGGCTCCTTGGTCTGCACAGAGGCCCTGCCCTGCCCGCGTGGTAGACGGAGGCAGGGCAAGGGACAGTCAACCCTGCTGGGCATACGCGGAGACACCGGTCAGAATGCGATCGGAGGTCCCCACCCCCACTCCGACTCCTGTGCCGGTGAGTTGGCACACCTGATGTCGGTGAGGTGGGAGAGCAGTGGCGAATCGCTATGTGGTTGGAGGCCTGCAGGGAGGCCGCATGCAGATTTGTGGCGGGCCCACCGTGTGCCATCAGGCAGGGGCTCCGAGTCCCTGCAAGAGGGCGGAGATCCGGAGTCTGAGACTGCATCTGGGCAGCCCTTGAAGTTACTGTTGGCATGACGGCTAGGGGTAGAGGCGCTGGAGTCTTTTAGTGTGAGGGACAAGCCAAAGCCCATTCGCCACCCAGCACCTACGCGCCAAAGGCTCCAGGATGAGGGCTAACACTAGCGGACTACTGCGGCCCACAAATTGTGAGCCGGGCCGCCCCGACAGTGGAGTGTGCCTCTCTTACTGGTGACCGGCATCTGGAGCTCTGTACCCAGGGATCCCTACTTGGGCAGTCCCTTAAATTGTTTGGAGTGGAACATTGATGGAACATCTGGGGACCCCAGCAGATATAACCGCAACAGTGTGGGGGAGGCACTGGATGACACCACAAGTGGCAAGACTGGAAACGAAGACTTGAAGGCCTTTAACATTCCTCAATGTTTGAGGCGAGGGCTGCTGATCATGGCCCACTGCGACCTGCAGGTAACGGGCCAGCCCGCCTCAAAGGAATTCTGTAGAGACCAGAAACTAGAACTCAGATACCAGATAGAAGATTTGGAGAATAGATCCGGATGCTCCAATGTAAGTGTTAAGGGTGCTCCATGACAGGCCATCTCAGGCAGTCTAGAAGAATTTGTGGTTAGACTCTTCAAACACGTGGCACCCTCCCTACGAGACCAGGAGATCATCCTAGACCGTACGCATCAGGCTGGGAAACTGGCCAACACACCAGGATAACCTCAAGACATACTTACCTGCCTGCACTACTATCAATAGAAGGAGGTCATTATGGCACCCGTCCGGGAGTTGAAAATTATCGAGTTTGAAGGCCTTTAACTATGGCTTTATCAAGATCTCTCCCCAATTACGCTAAAACGTTGTAGGGGCCTAAAACCTCTAACCGACTTCCTGGTGGCTCAAGAGATTAGATCTAAATGGAGCCATTGCTTTCGACTCTAGTTTGTAAGGCGAGAGGAAGTCCGGAGGATCTGCACCCTTGACAACGCCCGGGGCTTGCCAGACATCCCAGATCTGCAACAGTCCGCACCCTTCAGATCACCAGCCGGAGGAACCTATGAATGGAGGCCTAGGCACGCCACACACCTCCAGGCGAAGAAAGAAACCACTGAGAAAGCCTACTGCGGCCAAAAGTTACGAGAAATGCTCATTGCGGCTTCAGCAACTACAACGGAAGGGGGACCAAAAGAGCCCAATTGATGAACATTAGGACTACCAGGAAGTGAACCTCCACCGACCCCCTGGCTCCCCTCGACGTTCTGGATGGCAGCCAAGATGGATGATTTGGCCCAGTGCTTCTATGGCCCTAACTGAGTGTTCCATCTAGCGGAGCCCTCCCTTGATGGTGCAGATCTGATCTGGAATACGCCAGTGACATGGACCCCAATATCTGTGTTTTGAGTATTACCTAGTGGGGTAAGTTTTTTGATCTATTATCTATCCATTGTTACTCTCACCTTTTTTCTCCCACCTTTCCTATTCTGCTCCCTCCGTCCCCATCACCTTTCCTAGGGGGGTGGGTGGGAACGTGATGCGATTGATTGGGTGGAATGTGCGACATACAGGTACTAATGGTAATGTCTCTGCTTTGCCTCAATGTCTGAGGCCTTAATGCTCCAGCTAAGTGATTGGCAGTGTTCTAATTTCTTAAAGACTCAAAAAGTGACATCTGTATGCTCCAAGAAACACACCTACTTCAGAGCAACTGGCGAAGATTACCCTCTCGCTGGTTTGACCGGCAGTACTTCTCGTCTGGGGCCACCAAGTAAGTGGGGTGGCAATTTTGATTGCTACACATTTGTCGGAAGGGTGGAACAGGTCTTTTTAGACATCCCTTTGGCTGTTAGCATTACATGTCTTAATACAGGGAATCAGGTACACAATAGCTTTGGTTTATGCTCCCAAAAAGAAACAGGAAAGCTTTTTTAGGGATGCACTTGGATGCCTGTTGACCTCCTCAGTTCAGGAATTAGTCGTTGGGAGTGGTTTTAACATTCTCATGGAGACAGAGAAAGACAGGTCGGCTGTGCGGGCGAGACAAGACGGGGGACTAACTTCTGGTACCAATCATTGGCTGGCTGAAGCAGGTCTGACAGATATATGGAGACATATCCACCCCACTGAAGTAGACTACATGCTGTTCTCAGCAGTCCACCAGACGTACGCATGCATTGATAACTTCCTCACAACCCCTGGAATATCGCGTGATACGATTTTGGTGGATATTGGAGCTGCTGTGCTCTCTGACCACTCTCCCATCTATATGAGATTCCATGCTAGTAGACAGCCGACTGCCCTCCCAGCTCGCCATTTAATGCAAAACACCTCACATACGACAAAACCTGTGCTGAATATCGGACTGCCCTGACCTCTTTCCTAGAACTGACTCTCCCTGGCTCAGAAAGCACCCGAGTTCGCACCCAGTTCCCGTTTAAGTGGGCAGAGAGTGGGATCCCATATTTAGGAATGCAGGTGCAGGGCGCGCTTTTGCGCACTGTAACATATACCTATGGGAGCCTCTTAACTATGACAAGGACAGGCTTCACCAAATAGAAGTCCCACGGTCTCTCGTGGCTAGGGCATATAGCAGCTGTCAAAATGACGCTACTTCCGAAACTACTCTATGTCATGCAAACTTTGCCTCTTCAACCTCCCCCACAGTTACTGAATAGACTACAAACATTACTCTGGATTTCATTTGGGAGTGTAAACGAGCAAGAATAGCTAGAACACATGCCTTTTTTGGTTTCGCCTAAGCGAAAGCTGCGCACTGCGCAGCTTTTTTGCGCAGGCGAAAACCTAATGAGAATAATATGTGGCTTGGGAATCCGCCCTCTGTTCCATTGGCTAGCTCCATAAATGGAGGCTAGCCATTGGAACAGAGATCTGTCGGTCATGGCCGGACCAGATTCGTGGGCGTTCCCGCGATTTCTTCCCTCTCCACCCCTTTCCGATCGTCATTGCGGCGGTGGGCGTGTGCAATTTTTTTTTTGGTCTCACCATGTTTTCTTCATTTCCACCGTGTCTTTTGCAGGGGTGGGCTGTGCACTGAGGCCGCTGATCAGGTAAGCAGCATTTTTTAATACTTTTGTTTTTATCCCGTTCCCGACCCCCCCTCCCGCTCTCCGTGTGCCCGTTCCCGCCCCTGCCCCCCCTCCCGCTCTCCGTGTGGTTTCCGAGCAACCTGGCAAAATTATACCTTGGGTTTAGCCCCCCTCACGCTAGTCGTGTCCCCGTTCCTGCCCCCCCTCCCGCTGTCCGTTCCCGCCCCCCCTCCCGCTGTCCGTGTGCCCGTAGGTGCTTGTTAATACTGGTGCAGCTGTGGAGAGCTGGTGCATTCCGCGTCAAGAGTAGTGCACAGATGGATGCCAGATTCGTTCATTGTCGGCTTTGACAAGCGGATTAACCCCAATTCGCCCGTTTTCTATTTCAATTGACGAGCCTTTCGAGCCCGTCTTCCTAGCATATAGAAATAAGCACGCTCGTGGTTGGCTGTAGCTCGAAGCTGGCTTAGTTTCATTGGATGACTTTATTTCGCGGCAAGTGGATTGTGGCGCGAGTTACAGACGGCTTGTATTAAAATCAGCCCCAGGACCAGCAACATGTGGAACAACCAGGGTGAGATACAAAATAATGATGTCTCCTGGCTTTTCGGGAGTTTCGAGCAGGAGGTGGCTTATGTGGGAACTCTTGCATATAGTGCGCACAAGGCCAAATTCGTAGAAAGATTAAGCGGGCGTTCGTCCTATTAGGGCCATACAGTAAATTGCCATTCTGTCTATGGTGCATGTTTGTGAGTTCCAGTCTAGGGCGTATGAGGCCACGTTTCAGTTTGATCAGTTAGAGGTGTATGAGGGGCGGCTCTCCACAGCTCGGGTACACGAAGATGACGGCAGTTTGAAGTGTACAGGGTTCTTCTTTGCCTGAAATGATTTAATTCTAGATTGTCCTCCGTCCTTAGATACAAGCGGGGCTGACTGAAGTCCGGAGTGCTTAAATGGGGCGGCTCTAGTCTGGAATTCCTGTTGATAGTAGGTGGCTTTTTGTGTGGGAGTGCGCGGGGTCGGCCTTTGCACAATTAGCACTCCGGGCGAAATCAAATGTGGCTCTCCTATTATATGGGCCCTACAGCTTTTGAGGAAAAATATTTTGCTACCTACAAATATGTTTTTTTAAATTTTATACCCCGAAACTTTGTATCCTGTAATCGTGGAAACGCAAGTATCGCACTGCAGAGAGAAAACAGTTAACTTAAATGCCCATAATGTGCATGAAGTAACTTTTGAACTGGGACCTGAACCTGGGCCTCAGCCCCAATGGCCCTTACCTGTGCCTTGTACCAAGGAGGGGGAAAAAGCAAAGTTGCTGTGGAGGGATGGCGAGTTCTCTGCTACACAAGACCTCCATTGCATCCCTGGCAGGATGCTGATATGTCCTGACTTTAGCCTTCTGCTGTTGATCTTCATGGGTGACTTTAGTATTCACAGATCAGTCACTGCAGTTTCACTCCGAGCAGTTACGGGCATTCGGTGAGCACACATCACTCCGCCTTTTGCCCACCCTACATAAACCTCTTTGACACCGTCAGCACCAAATGGAAGGAGAGGGTCTGGTGGAGGAGCTGGATAAGAAAAGGGTAGAAAAGAGGGGAGTGAGCTAGTTGGGTTTTACGAGCAGGGTGCGAAAAGCTGGAAGAAACCTATTTAAGGGCAGTTTATCAAAATCCGATCAGGTGGTGACTGTGTCTAGTCCGTAGGCAGGCCTGTGCTGTCTCCTGCCCAGCTGGCCCATGGTAAAGGCCGGCCTTGGAGTGCGGCACAGTAGTCAAACATTGCCCCAGTCTGGAGGAGATACTTTGTGTTGGTGAGTGGGAGTCACAGATCAAAGTATGTGATTGTTGGTGTGGGACTTCAGTCTGGTGAGGTTGTTAGTAGGGGTATTTGGTCTTGGGTGGTCATGAGCTTCAGTGAAGGGTTTGTAGTAGGTGGGTCCAGGTTAGGAGCACCTGGTGGTCAGAGGTGATTCAGTCTGTGGGTGTTTTGTTGAGGGTGAGAGCCCTAGTCTAGGGGTGAATGTTGGCTTGTGTGGGGTTCGAGTCTGGATAGTATGTTGATTAGTTGGTGGATTTTATTCTGGGATGAGTGATGCTTGGGTTTAGTCTGTGAGGTGCGGCAGGATGCAGCTTCAGTTTCGGAGAACATATGTGTGCGGTATCCGTTTCAATGGTGATGGGGCAGCATACAGTGTGCTTGATAGTGCTTGGTGAGCTATCAACACTGGGCTTGATTAGGTCTGGAATTGTGCTCCAGATTGAGGTGTGGGAATAGTGTGCTGGGAGATGGCTTAATCATGGGCTGTTATTGTGGGGGTGGGACTATGGTCTGGGGTGCATGATTATAGTGTGCGGTCCGACTTCCCTGGATGCTTTGCGCTTGCTGAAGCACTTTGAGCAAAAATAGACATCAGAAGACGTTTGTCGGGGAGTGGGAGGACTGTTAGTTGAGTGGATTGTATTTGAGGTTTCATTCTAAATCTACCTTCTCGAAATCAGGCCATCTTAAGAGATTTAACTCAGCCAGCGATTGAGTTTATCTTGTGTGATTTCTACTCCTGCTATATTGGAGTTATAATTATTCCCATTTTTCCGTTTACTGATTTTTACAGATACTTACAGAAAACCAACCATTTTCCTGTCTGTATTTATTTGTAAATAGGAATAAATACAAAAAATAGGTTTTCTTTTGTCATCTCGCTGCTGCCAATCATGGGTGCTGAATCAATAGATGTTTAGATTGACAGGAAAAGCAGTTTAAAAAAATGTAAAAGATTTCTTAATGAAGTTTAGATAACTATAGTAGGTCCGCTGTTTAACCTGTACTATAATGCAAATGGTTTCAAATGACTGTATTGTACTGTAAATGGTTTAAACTCAATGAAAATTCAAACATAAGTAAACATTTTTTTGGTTAAACAAGTGATATATACCCATTGAAGCGTGATTCATTTTTTTACACTAAGTGCAAAATAACTATGGATAAATATAGATAAAATGAGCAAGAAGTAAATATGGATAGCCTGAAATGTTAAAAAAAAAGTACAACCGGGAGCCCTAGTTACAATCCTTTCACCGCAGACGGTAGTGTCTTGATTGCTCATTAGTGCAACTTTTCAGAGACGTGTTTAGAAAATGAACAACTCTGTTAAATAGTTTTCAGCTTAGAACCACCAATGGCAAATATCGGTATCTTCCACTCGTACTGTCCATTAACCATCTACTGTCAAGAATGTGGTCCAATGGGTCCTTTTTTTTAATCAATGGAACAACTATACCTGACTGACATATGTAATATCAGCTTTACCAGTTCACCTACTTAGGATGGAATGAAACAGTAAATTCTAAATCTATGCAGTGCACAAAACACATAGACACTTTCCTGGAATGGGCTGCCTTTGGCCTTGGCATCAGAATCACTGTCACCCTAGCGGTGGACTGTTTGGAAATGTAGAACCAGGTGACATGCTTTTTAGGTTTCGCCTAAGCGAAAGCTGCGCACTGCGCAGCTTTTTCGCGCAGGCGAAAACCTAATGAGAATAATATGTGGCTTGGGAATCCGTCCTCTGTTCCATTGGCTAGCTCCATAATGGAGGCTAGCCATTGGAACAGAGATCTGTCCGTCATGGCCGGACCAGATTCTTGGGCGTTCCCGCGATTTCTTCCCTCTCCAACCCTTTCCGATCGTCATTGCGGCGGTGGGCGTGTGCAATTTTTTTTTTTGGTATCGCAATGTTTTCTTCATTTTCACCGTGTCTTTTGCAGGGGTGGGCTGTGCACTGAGGCCACTGATCAGGTAAGCAGCATTTTTTAATTCTTTTGTTTTTATCCCGTTCCCGACCCCCCTCCCGCTCTCCGTGTGCCCGTTCTTGCCCCTGCCCCCCTCCCGCTCTCCGTGTGGTTTCCGAGCAACTAGGCAAAATTATACCTTGGGTTTAGCCCCCCCTCCCACTGTTCGTGTCCCCGTTCCCGCCCCCCCACCCGCTGTCCGTTCCCGCCCCCCCTCCCGCTGTCTGTGTGCCCGTAGGTGCTTGTTAATACTGGTGCAGCTGTGGAGAGCTGGTGCACTCCGTGTGAACAGTAGTGCACAGATGGGGTGTCGGGCCGTTGAACACTGGTGCAGCTGTGCAGAGCTGGTGCACTCCGCGTGAACAGTAGTGCACAGACGGGGTGTGGTGCAGTTGAACACTGGTGCAGCTGTGGGGGTGCGCACTGGGGTTCCTTCTGGGTGCGATGGCTGGTGCAGTTGTCTTTGGTGCTTTGTAACACTAATGGTGACACAGCTGCACGTGTGTTGTAGTGCTGGATTGATGTTCCGATGCAGCCAGGGCGCTGGCAGATGTAAGTTCAGGTCAGTTATGGAGGCGGCAGGCTGGGCCGCTGTACAGTCGTCACTGGTTGAGTGGGCACGGTGCTGCTGTCATTGGCAGGGAGGAAGGGTTGCACCCTCGGGGACGCTGCTGGAGCATGGGCGCTGGTGCAAGGACGGACTGGTGCGGGTGTGGGAGAGGCCGGGACGGGCACCAGTGCTACAGAGTGCGGTCATCGACTCACAGGGACCATGGTGTGACAGTCTAGGTGCACGGGGGGTGGGGGCGTCATGGAAGCTTAGGTAATTGTGAATAATTGTGCAGTGCTAATGTGACTGTGTCGGCTGAGGGTCATTTGGGGAGCAGCACTGGGTCCCTGGGGCAGCTCTTGTCGAGGGGATTGGGGGGCCCGCAGCCTATGCACTCATTTACACGGACTCAGCGCAATCGGTGATGCAGCTGTGCACGGCGGATAAGCAGTAATGCAAGTGTGAAAGTCACTGGTTGTACGGGGGGGTCAGTTGTGAGAGGGTTGGATGTTTACTGCTCAGCTGTAAGAGGCTCGGTGGTGATGAGGGTGGGTGGACACTTGTGCAGCGGGGGCAGACGCGGTGTTCACTAGTACAGCTGTTGTGGGGCGGGAGTCAGTGGGGCTGGCACAGTTTTGTGTCTGCTTTGGGGCTGGCTGATCACGAGTGCACCCGTGCGTTTCCGCTGGATCACTGGTGCAAGGGGGGGATCGGCCTTCGCTCGTGCAGCTGCAGGGAAGCCGAGGTTGACGTGAACAGCTGTGAGCGAACTGGGCATTCCGTTTTTAAGTGGATTAATGGTTTACTGTTGCTGCTGCGATGCACTAGTGCAGAGGGGGGCAGAGGTGTTCACTTATTCATCGTTCAGGAGTGCAGTGTGTGCACTGGTGCGGTTTAAGGCGTCGCTAGTGCAGTTGTTGCTCGGGTGGGGACCCACTGGTGCAGGTGTGAGGTGATAGGTCGAGCCCTGGTGCTGCATGTGAGGGCGCGTGGTATATTGGGGTTCACCGGTGCAGGTGTGAGGTGATAGGTCGAGCCCTGGTGCTGCATGTGAGGGCGCGTGGTATATTGGGGTTCACCGGTGCAGCTGTGAGGTGATAAGTCGAGCCGTGGTGCTGCATGTGAGGGCGCGGGGTATATTGGGGTTCACCGTTGCAGCTGTGAGGTGATAGGTCGAGCCCTGGTGCTGCATGTGAGGGCGCGTGGTATATTGGGGTTCACCGGTGCAGGTGTGAGGTCGAGCCCTGGTGCTGCATGTGAGGGCGCGGGGTATATTGGGGTTCACCCGTGCAGCTGTGAGGTGATAGTTGCTTGTCGGGGAATCTGTAGTGAGCAGGGGCAGTTGGGCATTTATAATCCAACTCTAACCTAAGGTGTTCTGTTTAAAGCGCCCTGATGCTTCTCCCTTGTACGTGTGGCGGTGCCTCAAGGTCATTCATTGGAGCAGGCCCAAGCTGCATGCATGATGTCAGCTCCCATGCAGCTCTGCAGGCCGCCTGCCTTTGGAGATGCATCTCGGGGGAGGGGAGGCTGCAGCTGACTGTGCAACGCCTTCTACAATCCGCCAGGATTCCTCTGTTTTGACAAATGAAGTTTCACATTTGGGGTAATTATCTGTGGGTACAATTCACAATTTACTTCTGGCCTTGTTCATCAAAGGTGTAACACTGTTATGCTGTTCCTGATGCTCGAAATCACCCCCCCCCTGGGGTGCACTACCCTTCAGGAGCTGGATCCTGGCACTGCATACTCCGTGTCACATAAGATAGACCCTGAAGGAGAAGATCATCGAGGAATCGGGAGACCAACCTTAAAATCGGTAGTTTCCCGTCGGAATCGGGAGGATTGACATGCATGTGTTAAGGAGCAAGCGCAAAACAGAGATACTCCATTACTTAGTCACGCAGCGGCCACAAAATATTCACAAGCTTATCACCGCTATACCTCACTTTCTATACCCCGAACACTTGGAGCTGCATTTTTCAGCAGCTCACAGAATAGACGTTTACATGCATATTTATGTATTAGGCCCTGCAGAGTATTCTTATTCGTCTAATACGCACCAGTGCAGGGTTTTCGAAACACACCACAGGCATGGAAGTGGCACTTGAACCCGCAGGCAGCACGTTCGCCGCGGGCGCGAGCGGCCTGCGCTGTCTGCACAGAGCTCGCGCCGCCTCCCGCGCGGGCGCCGTGTTGAGGTTTGGGTATCTGTTGCCAACCAGTAGGGTTGAATATATTCTGCACATTAGGAGGCAACCCATACATAGCAGTAACAGCATCAGCAAGGCTTCTTCAGGTAAACAATTTTGTGTTTTTTCATACTTTTCTGTGTAAAGTAAAACACATCATCGTTTTACACATAATTCAAAGAAGTTAGAAAAGACCATTTGTCAAAAGCAATACCAAAAGCTCAAACTTTAACAAAGGCGAAACCATTGCATTGTAAATGCTTGTTTCCCAATGTCATTTGGCGGCCTAGGGATCCAGAATCTGCGCTGTTATTACCAAGCGGCCCAACTGTGTGATATGATGGAATGGTCCCATATTTTATAGAAAAACAGAGGTGTTTTATAGATTAGGCTGTTGCGGCCACGAACATCTGGAAAATACCTTGGCTTCCTAAACTACACCGACCGCCAGGCGTATACGTCTCCCCGGTCGTCAGAACAACAGTCGGAGTTTGGGATAGGGTGCAGCTGAGACAGGGCCTCTCCACACCAATCTCCCCGCAAATGCCACTGATAGGTAACACAGATTACCCACTGGCAGCTACGGAGATGGGATTAAGGGTGTGGCAAGAAGCTAACGGTAAAAGGGTGGGTGGCCTGTTAGACTCTGAGGAACTCATGGACTTTCCTACAC
The DNA here is from genome assembly GCF_964261635.1 of Lissotriton helveticus. Classification (NCBI taxonomy): domain Eukaryota; kingdom Metazoa; phylum Chordata; class Amphibia; order Caudata; family Salamandridae; genus Lissotriton; species Lissotriton helveticus. The sequence continues at coordinate 678,880,849 of NC_136073.1, read as the reverse complement.
TGCAAACAGGATATGATCTCCCAGACACGGCCAGATGGCAGTATCTGGCAGTGGCACACTGGGTGACTGTCCCTGGATTCACATGCATGCTAGTAGGGTATTGTCTGCTTTTGAGAAGTGGATTATAACACGCTCTACAGACAGAAAACTGCTCTCAGACATTTATGCGTTCCTGATAAAAACCATTGCACCCACTTGACTTGCCCGCACGTGTCAGATGGGAGAGAAAATGTGAACGTCCCTTCACAGACAAAGAATGGAATGACATTCTACATTGGGCACGAAATTCCGCTTTTCATACCACCAGTAAAGAAATGCTCTTAAAGATAGCCCATTACTGGTACCTCACCCCAGCAACAAATGCCAAGTGGGACCTTACAGGCGGTGGGCGATGTTGGCGGCAATGCAAACAGCAAGGCACACTCACGCATCTTTTATGGCAATGTCCTAAGCTGGAATATTTTTGGGCCAGGGTACTAGACGCAGTAAATACCATGTTCGAGACAGACATACACACATTCTCAAGCTATATACTCTTGGGCCTCCCCAATCCCCTCACCTACCCACTGCGGTCCCCCAGAGGCAGAGAATCACTCTAGTACTGGGGGCGGCAAAACAGCTCCTCCTCGCCAGATGGGGAACGGAAATGGTACCCACACACTTGGGTTGGATGCACAAAATGTGGGAGGTGTTGGGAGGGAGAAGTTGCCATGCACCAACTCCCCCGCTTTGATAAAATGTGGCAACTCTGCATACAGTACCTATCTGATGACTTCCGTGAGTTGACTTGCCCTCAATATCTTCAGATATTTCACCCGACATCCACACCCGACACTGCGAATCACGAAAGCACTAATGCCCTCACAACTAGTTTGTACGTCAGGGGCGTGACCCGACACATCCCCCCAAACCATACCCTCCCAATGCCTCTCTCTATAATTTTCTGCCTTTTTCCAACGCTAGATGCCACACCTCTCCAACTTCTTTGCGAATACCACCAGCCGATGGATGTAGGTGGGCTATAATGTATTGATTTTTGTTTCCTAGAATATCAATAAAACAGATTTAAAACCAAAAATTCAAGTCATCGTTGCTCTTGGCATCTCTACTAATTGGAGGCAGGTCTTTGTATTTGTTTCCCCAGAGTGTATCCTGATCGCCTGGGGTATAGTCACTGACTCTCCACTTCCATACCCTTGACGGCCGTTCTACTGATACTCACACGACATTGTATCCTGTTGTGCACAAGTAAATTTAGATGAATATTACATTCCATTATAGAATCATGCAGTTATCTGCCAGTCCATTTCAGATCGAGGGTCCTTGCTTCATGCCTTTCGCCAGTCCATGCTAGCGAGGTCAGCAAGCCGGAACTCTTACGGAGTGTTTTTCCTCTTTCTCCCTTCCGCCTTTTCCCCATGAACAGTCAATTCAGATTCTGGAGTTCAATACAGATCTTATTTGACTGAAAGAGGAAGGAGTGGGCCTAGCATTAGAGGCAAAACCTGATTTCCAGTGAACTTTTTTGATAAAGTGAAGCATTAGTCCAGTTGCAGAAGAAAAACTTACAAAGGATATGTGAAGATAGGTGTATGGTCATGAAGAGATTTTGAGTGCTCTAGGATAATGTTTAAAGGGGTAGAAAGACAAGGTGCTAGTATAATGAGTAAGCTGTTATCAGTCTGTTAAGGAGCTGTCCTTAATGAATGGCCCTTATTTAGAGGAAGTAGGTAGCTGCCATTTGGAAATGTGAGAGGATAGCTTCTGGATTTACCTCTTTTTTTTGTCAACCCTTTTTTATTGCAGAACCAAAGGCATCTCAACTTAATCAGATATCATGTCCTTCTGGATTTACCTCATGTAGGAAATGTGGGGACGGTAACGAAAAAGAAAGTGTTCAGACTGGACGTTTAGTAGCCAGGCTTATACAAAGATCTAGAGAAATTTGTGACATATTTTGTGGAGTGCTTTCAAAGTGTTAGGGTTCATGTGGTAAGAGAACCCCTTATGTGTGTCTTGGTGTTTGACAGCGTGTGTTTGTGTTCACTACTGCCAACTCGATTGTGTCGCCTACGATATCATAGAACTGTTGCAGATAGGATAATCAGGTCCATTTTGAGGTAGCCTGAATTTATTGTGTGCCAGAGGTGGTGTCCAGATAGACCGTCCCTTCATTGATGTCCACAGCTTCTTTCTGAAGTCTCTGACTAAAACTTTATGGGCGGGTACATTCTCTCTGCTAGCAATAGCTCCTTTCTCCAATGTGATAGCAGTTTCCTCTTCATATGCCCCCATAGCAGCTGAGGTGCTTCACCTTCACCTCTGGTGCTGATTTAAACTTGACTGCCCCTGACAATGAAAGGATAAAAAAAAGATACTCAAGAGTGCATCTTTCCATTATTTACCGTAATTAAAAAAAGATATTTTAATATTAGAGTATTAAATGTCGCAAAGAATGACAAGGGCAGGTAGCCCCCTCTTCTTTGACATGCAAGGTTATACATTTCACATGCCACTTTTAACAGTGCCTGACCATCGTAATCAAAGGAGCAAATAAAGAGTGTATTGAATTACATTTACATAATAATATTTATGTATGATGTCAAAATTGGGATGAATTAGGGTAAATCATGCAAAACAGTATAGACAATAATGTTACATTTTGGGAGTAGTTAGAAAAGATGCTGCTAAGGTAACATATTAAAATACATAGTGGAGTACTAGCACGCAGAGGTATTTTTAAACTCTTACGGCATGCATCTTTTGAGAGACGCTAACATGTAGGGAGGAAGTCGCCTCCAATACATAGTGCGTCATGATCAAAATGCTCAAAAAGCAAGGGAAAGACGCTAAGGATGCCCCAGTGTCCTGATACGCCCAGAAGAGGAGGTATGAGTGGGATTTGCAGGGGGATAGAGTCACCAAGTCCAACCTTGAGTGCTGTGCTGCAAAGGTAAGGAAAATGCCCTTACACTCTGCCTCCTTTTAGGAGCTCTAAGTTTATGGGGAAATTTCGCATAGAATTGTTTGACCAAGAAGGAAGTAGGAACCTGATCTGCAGAGTCCCAAGAACGATCACATGGATTATAACCTTTCCAGTCAATAACATATTGAGGCTTCCTTTTAAAATACCAGGAGTCACTTATTTCCTGAACCTCGTCTTCAGGATACCCATCAACAACTATTGGAGCGGGTCTCTTTTTAACTTGAAGTCCTTTATGACAAAAATAGGGTTTTAGATGCAGTACATGAAAGGAAGGGTTAAACTTCCTCGACAGGGGAAGCTTGAGTCTTCCAGTGCTAGGGTAAGTCCTTACAATCGATGACAATACTTAGAGCTACAGATTAAAAGGTGTACATTTATGGCTGATAGCCAAACATTGTCTCCTATCTTATAAATACGAATCTATTGTAACCATTATTGTGGTGCAATTCTCAAATGGAGACAATTGTACTATGAAATCAGTAGAGATTATTCCCAAGGGTTGGAGGGATTTTCAGATGTAAATAATATTCCTGCTTTCATTGCGTTTCAGATTTATTATTATTAATAAATGTTGTAACATCACGGTGAAGAGACTAGATGGCCACCAGAATTTCCTTCTGATTAAATCTTCTGTGACTCTTTTACCTCTGTGTCTGGAGATTAATGAGTAATGACATAGTTGAAGCATGACTCTTTGAGAATGTTTTGAATTAATATAAAGTTTATTTTGAACAAAAAAAATCAGACCATTTGCACTCTTTAATCGAAACTGAGGAAATGTTTTTGTAGATCATGGAGATGAATATGTTTGTTTTATTGACAAATTAACTATAGGAAGGTAGAGATTGTTGAGGAAACGAGGGCTGGAGTTCCAATGATCTCCATGGTGCTATGAATCGATTCTTCAGGTTATTGTCTGGATAAGGAATATGTAATGACATTATCTGATAAAGGAATGTAAAGTAATGTCTATTGGACTGGAATCTGATGGTTGGAAGCCTATTGAATATCCATATAGACATTGGAGGTTCCACAGTCCACAAATGCAGGAACTAAGAGATGATGAGACTGAATTTGACGATCCCCTTGCAGCACGACAAAACCAGATGATTTCAGAGAAGAAGGGGTCTTTGATTAACACTCGCCTCTATTCCGTACACTTGTGGTAAATAAATAAATAATACCTCTATTTTTGACTAGATATAACAATAACAGATAGCTCAATAAATAAGAGTCAAGATTCGAGGTAGTAGGAGTTTGCAGGTTTAATACAGCGTAAAGGACAGGAACAGGACAACCTGCACGGGGAAGATCTGGGATGGCTAGCCAACAGGGGGGCCCCGACAGCTGTCGGGCAGGAGCTGGAATGAGCGCGCTGGCTTTTAATAACAGTACACAAGTATATATAGTTAAAACAATTGCATTACAATACATACAGTAGGCGTAACAGTGGGTGGGGCCTGTAGCAGTCGCGAAAGATAAGGCTGAAAGTAGGTGTAACAAGAGGCGTGTACATGGACATGTGATGTAAACGTAACGGAATATGTCATAAATGGGGCGGAAACATGGAGGGGGCTACCTAAGGAGCCGGGACCTCTAACCTAGTGGTGCGCGCAAACTGACAATGACGTGTTACTAGGGAGAAGCTGGGGGCTATGACTTCTGAGCTAGAAGGAGAGACGAAAGTCTGGAGAGTCAGAGCGACATGTACCTAAACACTATCTAGTATCTGATGTTTAGAGAACATGTTGATAGAATCCAAAAGTTATCAGGGTAAAGGCTAACAGACACTAAGACTGGTGCATGCATTATTCTACATGTAGTGCGTGTTGAGGAATATTAAATGACCATTAATACAGTATTTCTCTTACATGGAGACGTAAAGGCTAGACGATGACTGAAACTATTGATGCGATTCAGTAGCTTAGGAATGCAGAGAAGGAGAGCTGGACTGATAACTGGAATCATAACATACTCTTGGCAGACTGGCAGGCAGAGCCAGGCCGAGCCGGGCACTGTGAGGCAGGAAGTAAGTGAAGGGTCAGGGATACAGGTGGGGGCTGTATCGCTCCTCGGAGAGGGTTCAGGAGACAGGAGCTGAATCTGAGTCCGGGCCCTTTTGAGGCCTAGAAACGGGGACTTTACAATGAAATAACGTGCACACTGAGAAACGTGGCAACATAACTTTACATAGGCCTGATGCTCGTAGCTTTCACGAGAACTGGAAACTGGCATACTAGAGATGGACACAACTGTAATTGCGTCTTTAATCGATCATGGGGAATACATATGCATATTAATCGTGCACATATAACATAACATGGGGAACACGTAGGGACACAGAACATGGCAAAATTTACTTTTCCACATTCCCTCCTTGTCACTACGTTTCCATCAGGAAACATCAATATTCATGATACCATCTATCATTTCATACAGTATCATTTGCTCGTCTCGAATTTTCTTGGAACGGAATTTAGGACGGGACTTGGGACTAGGAATACAAGAGGTAGCACAAATGCCGCAAATCGCAGGGCCACATTGTATACAGAGGCAGCAACTGAATATGATCGCTACTGCAATACCTAGAAATGACAATATTTTCCATCCCCAGGCAGAAATTATACTCCAAAACCAACCGGACCATGTCCAGGTGCCTGGATTCTGGTGTAACTGATGGGCAATTTTATGAAGTCTGGTTATAGCTGAATAAACAGACGGCGCGTTATTAGGAATGAAAATGCAGCAACTAGATCCGATGACTCTACATGCTCCTCCTCTATCGGCCAGTATGACGTCAAGAACGAGACGATTTTGGAGCACGACAAATCTCATAGCAGATTGCTCGTCGGTCAAGTTACCTAGAGCAGAGGCAGTCTCATTCACTACTGCCTCAAGGGTTCTGGTTAATCTACGGATTAACTTACTATTCTGGATAGGTCCTATAAAGAAAAAAAATCCTCTATTGAAATCTGTATACTGTTCTAGAGCAGTTTCAGTTTGGTCGACAATCGGGGACTCGATCTCCCTTCTATGTCTAATGTGTACTAGATGTGTGTTTCTGTGATAATCAGATGGGGCTAGGAAAACTGGTGGCAGTAGGAAGGCAATGTAACAGGTTCCATCCCAATCGAGGGGCAGACGAACATATGCGGTCTGACCACAAACAAAATAAGAATGACGTGAAGCTTTGAAAATAAATTTCCCACTGTCACTATACTTGACAATAGTAGTACAATCACTATGTCCTACATGTACGGAACCATTATTTCTGACACATAATTCGCCTTTGACTGGTAGTACTGAAATAGCAGGTAAGTCTGGAGTAGGATCAGACTGAACATTCAGGACCATGAATTTCGAAGAATAATTACCTAAATTATAAACTTCATTTTCTAGATCTAACCCTGTTCTGTGGGGAAGACCTTGCTTGTCTGGAAAACATGTACTGTTCAGAAGGGACATATCAGTTGAAGATGACGTTAACATGGACCAGGCTCCACATGAACCGTTATGTGAAAATGGATAAGGAAAGAGTGGCAGAACTCCCTTCGGTGTCTGGAAAGGGGGGAGTCGACCACACACCCAACAATTAGTGGCATTGCTGGTCTGGTGTGAATAGTGTAACATACGGATAAATGAATTGTTGCGCATAGCAAGACGATAGGATAGTTCGTGAGGAGGCAGATCACTAAATGTGTGCTCTACTGTAGCATTAGAATACTTATTTACATGAGAAATTGGAAAACATAAATGAAATGCATAGCTCGTGCAGGTAACCATCAAGCTGAGAAACAATATAAGACTTAGAAAAACGATACATCGGATTGAGTTTTGACTAACTCTCTCACTATGGGGGTCTTTTTCATACATGTCAGATACCTGTCTAACCGTTTCACCTAGGGGAGGACTTAGACAATTAAACTGGCTGACTTATTTTACTAGACCGAAGCATACTTTTATACTCCTGCTGTGGAGTTTTCTCTAACAGGGGAGGTTTGGTATCAATGTCATTTGCGGGACAGTACTTAAGAATAGTATCTTGGCAGTCTTTAAAATCTTGACAATCCTTGGAAAAGTTCTTGGAAACAGTTTTTAGTCCGTGAAATTTCTTGACGTGTGACAGATGCACCCACCCCTTCCTGCCTTCCAACTTGACGGCAGTACGGGTGGTTAGAAGAACTAACTTCGGCTCCTTCCAGCGAGGCTCCAGCGGACTCGAACGATCAAAATTCCGGACGAGGACCAGGGTGCCGGGAAGGATCTCGTGTGGCTTGACTTCAGTATTGTCGGGAAATGCAGCGGCAACCTGTGAACGACAAGAGTGTAGGGCAGACATCAAGGAAGCTAGGTAATCTGTCAGCATATTACTGGAAACATCTGTAATACTTCGGGGTCTGGGTGTACCCCACACGTTCGGGGGGCGGCCGAATACGACCTCATAAGGGGACAGACCTGATCTGGAATGTGCGACCATGCGCATATAGAACAGAGGGTATGTTACACCTACAACGCAACTTTTACGTAGCATTCCGTTACAACGCAGATTTTACAACGCGGGATCCATTACATCGGATGTCATTACAATGCATGGCATTACATCGCAGATGCTATTACAACGCATACTATTACATCGTAAGTATTGGTAAGTATTTAATTTTTTTTATTTCATTTAATATTATTTAATTGATTTAATTATTATTAATTATAAAAAAAAATATTTATTTTAGTTTTTAAATATTATAAATTAAATATAGTGATTTTTTAAATAAGTATGAGTATAGGAGTATATGTTTTGGGGTACAGGGGTGTTTTTAGGTTTTAGGGCAGGGTTTGGGTTTTGGGGTACAGGGGTGCTTTTAGGTTTTAGGGCAGGGTTTGGGTTTTGGGGTACAGGGGTGTTTTTAGGTTTTAGGGTAGGGTTTGGGTTTTGGGGTACAGGGGTGTTTTTAGGTTTTAGGGCAGGGTTTGGGTTTTGGGGTACAGGGGTGCTTTTAGGTTTTAGGGCAGGGTTTGGGTTTTGGGGTACAGGGGTGTTTTTAGGTTTTAGGGTAGGGTTTGGGTTTTGGGGTACAGGGGTGTTTTTAGGTTTTAGGGCACAGGGGTGTTTTTAGGTTTTAGGGCAGGGTTTGAGTTTTGGGGTACAGGGGTGCTTTTAGGTTTTAGGGCAGGGTTTGGGTTTTGGGGTACAGGGGTGTTTTTAGGTTTTAGGGTAGGGTTTGGGTTTTGGGGTACAGGGGTGTTTTTAGGTTTTAGGGCACAGGGGTGTTTTTAGGTTTTAGGGCAGGGTTTGAGTTTTGGGGTACAGGGGTGCTTTTAGGTTTTAGGGCAGGGTTTGGGTTTTGGGGTACAGGGGTGTTTTTAGGTTTTATGGTAAGGTTTGGGTTTTGGGGTACAGGGGTGTTTTTAGGTTTTAGGGCAGGGTTTGGGTTTTGGGGTACAGGGGTGTTTTTAGGTTTTAGGGTAGGATTTGGGTTTTGGGGTACAGGGGTGTTTTTAGGTTTTAGGGCAGGGTTTGGGTTTTGGGGTGCAGGGGTGTTTTTAGGTTTTAGGGCAGGGTTTGGCTTTAGGGATAATTAAATTATATTTACCATTTTAAAATTAATTGAAATATATTTAATAAATTAAATTAATTATTTTACATTAATTACATTTTTTAATTAAATTAATTAAATTAAATAAATTAATATTATTAATTTGATTTAATTTCATTATAAAAAATATGTACATTAAACTAATTACTTTTTTTAATTAAATTAAATTAATTACAATTTTTATTATATTTACATTTATTAAATAGATATTATTTTATTAAATTAAATTAATGACAATTTTTAAATGTCTTTTAATTAAATTATTTAAAAAAAATTAATTACAATAAACTAAATAACATTTTAAAAAAAAAGTCAACTTACCTATACTTACGATGTAATGCCATGCGTTGTAATAGCATCTGCGATGTAATGCCATGCATTGTAATGACATCCGTTGTAATGGATCCCGCGTTGTAAAATCTGCGTTGTAACGGAATGCGTTGTAATACAACGCGTTGTACTGACACCAATCCAGAATAGAGCGACTGGCAGGGCAACTAACCAGTCTACACCTTTTTCTTGACAGATTTTGGCAATGCGGATTTTCAAGGTTTGATTATGTCTCTCTACGAGACCGGCTGCTTCAGGATGGCGTACACAATGGAACTTCCACTGGTACCCTAGTAAAAGGGAAACATGCTTCATGAGTTCAGATGAGAATGGCTGGCCGTTATCAGAATACACGACCCTTGGGAGTCCATAACGGGGGAAATATTCACGAACCAGCTGCTTGGCAGTGGTCGCGGCTGTGTAATCTGGGACTGGATATGCTTCTGTCCACCTGGACAAAGCGCATACAACTACAAGGACATACTTGAAACCTCGACATCGCTCCATCTGAATATAATCCATCTGGAGGACTTCAAAAGGGTGGTCAGGGGGCTGGAATCCACCTTGTTCCACCGGGACACTTTTACCTGGATTGAATTGACAACATATCATACAAGTACGGACTTTCTGCTTGGCTGCAGCTCGTAAATGCTTGTTAAACCAAATGTTCTGGATACTGTCTAACATGGCTTTTTCTCCTAAATGTGCAGGACTATCCGCTATATGTATCAACAAACCATTTTGCATTTCCTAAATAGCGAATTTTAAGGAATCGCTATTTAGGAAATGCAAAACGGTATGTATGTACAAAATCGCTTTCCAATAGCGATTCCTTAGCATTCCTTAATTTGAGATTAGCAAATTGTCAATCGCAAATTACCCCTTCATTTCCATGGGCCAGGAGGCCCATAGGAATGAAAGTGCAATTTGCAATTAGCACTTTGCTGATCGCAAATTAGGGATGTTTCCAAGGGTGCAGGGGTGTCTCAAGAACACCCTGCTGCACCCCTGAAAAAGACATTTGGGGGCATATGGCGCACATACATGCCCTAAGGGCATGTATGGGCGTCATATGGCACCTTTGGTTTTTATCAAAAAAGATTTTTGATAAGAATTCGCAAATTACCACCAACTAGAAGTTGGTGGTAATTTGCTACTCCTTAATGGCATTTTTTGCATTTTATTTGTTTGATACATTGCATTTAAGGAATCGCAAAATTTGCAATTCCTTAAGTGCAATCGCAAAATAAGGATTAGCAAATTTTGCTAATCCTTATTTTGCATCAAACTTGTTTGATACATTCCATTTGTCTATTTAGCATTCGCAAAGGCCGAAATTCGCAGAATTTCGGCCTTTGCGAATGCTAAATAGCTTGATACATATAGCGGTATGTGCGGTATTAATAATGACTTGAACCATAGAGTCGGGGAGAAACCATGTGGCTCTACCCTTCGTCACCCATCCCTGGTCTGTCTGGACCCCTCCTTGTTCGGACCATTTCTTAATTTCCTCGGGGGTAGCATGTAACTGGATATCTATGACATCTTGAGTAGGGTCCTTAACTGTCATACAAGTAGTCTGTTCTAGAGTGGATGTCGGTGTCTTGTTAACTGGTATGTCTGGTGTCTGTGCTGTAAGCTTGGCTGTTCGATCTGCTAGATCATTACCTTGAGAAATAATGTCAGTAACTTTCGTCTGTGCTTTGCATTTCATGATAGCGATAGCTGTTGGTAAATGTATTGCATCTAACAGAGCTTGAATAAGGAGACCATGCTGAATCTTGGTTCCATGAGAAGTCATGAAACCTCTCTCTTGCCAGAGCACTCCAAAGTCGTGTACAACTCCGAATGCGTAGCGTGAATCTGTGTAAATATTAACTGTCAGGTTCTTGGCGTGTATGCAGGCTTGTGTCAGAGCAACTAGCTCTGCTGCTTGAGCAGACAGGGTGTCAATACGATGTGTTTCAATAACTTCAGTGTCAGTAGTCACTGCATACGCGGCTACTAATTCTCCTGTACTGGTTCTCATACATGAACCATCCACATAAAGTGTCAGGTCAGGATCTGGTAATGGAATATCTGTCAGGTCTTGTCTTGGTTTAGTCATAGTGTTAACAACTTCCACACAATCATGTGTGACAGGATTTGAAGTAACTGACGGTAACAGTGTAGCAGGATTTAGAACGTTGCAGCGTCTGATTTCTATGTGTGGCTGGAACAGTGTCAGTTCATAACCTGTCAAACGTGCAATTGTCAAGTGCTGGGTCTGTGTTCGGTTTAAAAGAACTTCCACGGAGTGTGGAACTTGTACTGTCAGGGAGTGTCCTAATACTATGGAATCACTTTGTCTGATAGCTAGTGCTGTGGCTGCAACTGACTTGAGGCACGCAGGCAGCGCCTGGGCTACTGGATCTAGTGTGCTCGAAAAATAAGCACAGGGCTTGTACTGTCCGGCTTGATCTTGTGTGAGAACAGATAATGCTGTACCATTACGTTCTGTGACAAAAAGTGTGAAAGGCTTACTGTAGTTCGGTGTAGCTAGGACAGGAGCTTGGCATAAAGCTTTCTTTAATTCATTGAAACTAAGTGTATGTTCAGATGTCCAAGGGAGGACAGTCGATACGGCTGCCTCCTGTGTCGTTAACTGTATCAGTGGTTTGGCTAGAAATGCATACTGAGGAATCCATTGTCGGCAATAAGAAGTGAGGCCGATAAAAGCACGTACCTCCTTCTGTGTCTTGGGCTGTGGAAGACTCGCTATTAACTGGATACGGTCAGGTGTCAACTGCCTACCCCACTTGGGACAGTAAGTGGCCTAAGTAGATCACTTGCTGGACACAGAATTGAAGCTTTGAAGGGGACACCTTGTGCCCCATCTCGGCTAGGAAATACAGGACTGTAAGTGATGCTCGCTCGCAAGCACGTTCAGAACGGGCTGTGATCAGTAGATCATCGACATATTGGAGCAGGGCAGTGTCAGTTGGCATGTGAATGTTGTCTAGTTGTCTCTTAAGTGCTTGACTGTAGATGCTAGGACTTTCTGTGAAACCTTGAGGAGCTCGTGTGAATTTATAGCTCCTTCCATTTAAACAGAATCCGAAAAGGTACTGGCTGTCTGGATGAATGGGGACACTGAAAAATGCGTTTTTGAGGTCTATGACTGTGAAAAATATTGCCTCAGAATCAATGGCTGTCAATAGGGATGAGATATCTGGAACAACTGGGTACTGGGGAATGATACATTTATTGAGTTCTCGAAGGTCAATCACTAATCGATATACTGGAGGTGCATTTGGATCAGTACGTTTCATGACTGGAATGATAGGAGAATTACATACATTGGAGTCAGTTTCTACAACTACTCCTTGAGCAATGAGCTCGTCAATAATTTTGGATAAGGCTGCTACAGCCTCAGGTGGCAATCTGTACTGTCTGATTCTTGGCAGGACTATACCTTGCTTGAGAGTCACACGATGGGGTGTGATTTGCATAAAACCAACATCAGTTGGACCTTGTGCCCATAGATGCTGCGGAACATTAGACAATCTCGGATCAAAATCTCGTAAAACATAGTGACCCTTGAAGTCACGTAAAAACAAACGTATTCCCTCTGGGGAACAGCAAATAACTGCACCTAATTCTTTCAGTGTCTTAATGCCTAACAAATTTTCTGGACATGACTTCGTAAGCAGTAGATCAGTAGTTCGGGACAATGGACCTACTTCTAGAGTAACTGGCTTTGATATCTCGTTTACAATAGGCTTTCCTGAAAATCCAAGGGAAACATTTCTAGAGCCTGAGAGCGGAGCCCCTGGAACCTCGTCGTGACTAATGGTAGTCCTACTTGCCCCTGTATCAATCAGAAACTTTCTGTCTTTCCCTAATACTTGACTATGAACATAGGGACCTTCTTGATCTACAGGAATCTCGATGAGAGGCAAGCCTACCTCCCTCTCTAGGCTGTTTCATGAATACGCTTGATACTCTGGATACTCTGTCTGTGCATACTGGTACATCTGCTGTGTAACATGCTGTGTTGCAGCGATAGGCTGCGGTGCTGGAACTGTCTGTTGTGCATTCTGTGGCTGAGAAGTCTGTGAAACTTGTTCTTGTCTAGGCGGACGTGGTCTTTCTTTAGTTTTACCAGTGGCTATATTGTGTTTCAGAACTGCACACTCGTTTATAAAATGACCTGGCTGTTTACAATAATTGCATGTCCCTTTAACGGGAGCTGCAGGATGACTGGCTTGATTCGGACCCCTCTTCTGACTGTCCTGTGGAACAGATTGTGCAACTAGTACTTTCATTTTCGTGTCTTTCATACGTCTCCTTTCGTGTTCTTGCTCTTCTCTGATTCTATTCTGGTGGTACTGGAGCATCTGGAGCATTTGGGACGGAGTATTAGCTTGCCATCTACTTTCGACTTTCAAAACTCGATTCTTAACTTGTGGACTTGAATTCTCGACTAATTTAGTAACAAAAAGATGAGGGTATGACTCGCTACTCGTCTTCAAACCACTGTTGATGCTAAAACATTTCTCAAATCTAGAATAAAAATCACTAGTGTCTTCGTCTTGTTTCTGTTTACAGGCTGAGATTGCATCCCAGTCTTCCTTTTTAGTGGCTAATAATCTAGGCAAAACTTGTATTAATAATTCTGGTAATTCTTTACATTTGTCTCCAAGACCGGTACCTGGTACTCGTATCTTATCTTCAGCTTCTAGAGCTGTCCAATCGATCTTTTTCTCTCCCACCTCCCAATCTTTTTCCTTGAGTTTTTCGTATACCCCTGCGGGCAACAGGACTTTTAGCATTTTAATAATATCTGGATACGTGTATTCTCCCATACGGAGCATGTCTTTTAATTCACGGTGGAACCCTGCTGGATCTTTGTCGTGACAGGGAATTAATTTCTTCATCTCTAAGAGTTCCATCTTTGTAACTGGGGTGTAAACAAATACTCGTTGCATTTCACCATCTGGTGTCCTAACTGGGTGTACTTCTCGTAACGGATGCTGCCTGTCTATGTAAAACGGTTTACTTTCTGGAGGTGAGACATGAACAAAATGCGGGTTCAGAAACGTTCTATATTTGTGGCGCTGCTCTAGAATGACACTAATTAAATCGGTACCTAAACCTTTCCATCTATACTGGAGTAACTCGTTCAGGATATCATGTAACGGACCTGGATCAGAATGCTGACCCTCATACAATGTAATGAGGTGCTGGATCATATACATACCCACCAGTCGCTGCTCGGCTGGGGGCAGTTTCAGAAACATTTGTGCCACTATTTCGTCTGGAAAAGTGGTAGAATCAGTAATCCATCGGACTGCTGATCGGGCTAGTTCTTGTTCATGCATAGTACCTAATTCACTATAACCGATTCGTGATTTCAGAATTTGATCGGTAGCTTGAAATACTTGTTCTAGGGAACCTTGTTCCGGTGCTGGAAGATGAAAGACTTTCTTGTGTTCTAAGCGTAAATGTCGGTCTGGAATTCTAGATTTACCCACATACGCTATTCTGGCAGGATTCTCGTCGTCTACCTCTTCAGTAGAAGAGTCATTTTCTTTCTCGCTTACTTGTGCTTCTTTGCGTTGTTCGTGTAACCTTATTATTTCTTTACGTATTTTCTTGTACATACTCTCTATACTATTGAGTGTCTTGTGCTTACCCTCGGCTATATTATCACTCCACTTTGTCAAAATTTTCATTTCGGTCGGATCTTTAGTCGGGGAATCTTGTTCCCTAATTAAACAATTGATCAGAAACTTTAATAGCATAAACTGGATCTCAGATTTCCTGAGAGACATGACTTCAGCAATACTTTCTGGATCTTGTCCTGTACGAATGAAACGATACATTCTGTCTAGATCTTCTTTCATATTCGGTAGGGTGACCAAATACTCGGACACCTGTCTTATACGTACGGAATATATAACCATACTATCCTCGCCTGGGACTGGATCATAACAGCATTCAGTAAGAAGTCGCCTGATTTCTGCAATGGTCTTATATTTGGGCGTACGCTGTAACGCACGTTCATGTAACTCGACTGCTCCTAAACGTCTACTTGGCGGCGGGGTACCAGGAGGACCTCCTCCCGCGGCCCCTATACTGGAATCGTCGACTGATACTCTTCGTGCTGGCAGAGTGACTGATGTGGCGGGAATTTGTACTACGGGCTGGACCGGGGGTACCGTAACAGGTGTTGTAACAGGTGCCCCGGTGACTGGAGGAGCAGGATTTACATTATTTACAGGAGCTGGTGGAACAGGATTTGCATATTCTGGGACTGTGTCGTCCAAATAGGATGAGATGAAAATATCAGCTGCGGTCGGTTTGTGACGTAGCTTGGTCGGAACTAAGGGTGGCGGAAAATTACTGGATGCTTCCGGGGTTGCTTTTGGCAAGCCCTCGGCAAGAAGAGGATACATACCCTTAATGAGGGCATTCCTCTGTCTGTCTGACTGTTCGGTTTTAACTCGTTCACCTATTTCGATTAATTCCCTTTCTTGGGCTCTTTCTAAGGATTCTCTACTTAATTCTGACTTTCTGATTTCTTTTTCGGTTCTTTTATGAGATTCTTTGCGCCATAACTCGATGGCATCTTTCTGTGACTGTCTGGCTTTCTTTTTCCATAATACTTCTTCTACTCGCATGATGCACTCGGCATCCCATGTACCCGATACGGGCCATCTATACTTTTCTTCCAACTGTTTGGTGTACTCCACCCACAAATCTAGATACAATATGGCACTTATGCCATGCTTTTGATACATAAAATGACCTGGACTGTCCCTAGACGGGACAGGAACTGCTTCTTCTAACAGACCTTTCCTAGTTTTTAACTGACGTAATTTGGAAAACAAAGGCATGACTGGGCTGGAGTCTAGACACAATACAATACACAATGAACACGATGATTACACCACTTTCATACCACGACATTGAAATACATGAATGACATTTAAAATAACAGTTCGGACAAAACACTACCTGGAATACTGAAAACAGAATACATGAATTTCTCGAGAACAGAACGGACTAGAACAGAAACTAGATGCACTGCTGAAACAGTACGAAACTTACCGGTCTCATAAAGAGACACGTCAGGACCCGCATCCACCTAAGTGGACACTTCGTGTTGGATCTGTGTACCCAAACCCACGGACCAGAGACAATGCAATTGACCCTGTCTAGATACTACCCCAGCAACGGTACTCACCGGGCAGCAAGAACGGAAGGCCTCGGACTGGACTGGACTGCTACGATGACGGACGGACGAACTTCGGACTTCTGTTACGGGTGGGCCTCCGGATACCTCGGACCTTGGACTCTCGGCTTGGGCTCTGGTCGGGACTCGCCGCGTTCCTCCACCGCCTCGTCTGGATGCTGGACCGCAACCTCCGTCTCCTCCGTGGGCCTGAGGGATACTTGAAGCAGAAATATCTGCACGTGCACGGTATGGTTCCGTCACGGCTGCAGAGGATCAGGGGGCTTGCGTGGCTTCACCGGCACGTGGGGAAAGGGCAAGTCCCTGTTCGGGCGCCATTATGTGGTAAATAAATAAATAATACCTCTATTTTTGACTAGATATAACAATAACAGATAGCTCAATAAATAAGAGTCAAGATTCGAGGTAGTAGGAGTTTGCAGGTTTAATACAGCATAAAGGACAGGAACAGGACAACCTGCACGGGGAAGATCTGGGATGGCTAGCCAACAGGGGGGCCCGACAGCTGTCGGGCAGGAGCTGGAATGAGCGCGCTGGCTTTTAATAACAGTACACAAGTATATATAGTTAAAACAATTGCATTACAATACATACAGTAGGCGTAACAGTGGGTCGGGCCTGTAGCAGTCGCGAAAGATAAGGCTGAAAGTAGGTGTAACAAGAGGCGTGTACATGGACATGTGATGTAAACGTAACGGAATATGTCATAAATGGGGCGGAAACATGGAGGGGGCTACCTAAGGAGCCGGGACCTCTAACCTAGTGGTGCGCGCAAACTGACAATGACGTGTTACTAGGGAGAAGCTGGGGGCTATGACTTCTGAGCTAGAAGGAGAGACGAAAGTCTGGAGAGTCAGAGCGACATGTACCTAAACACTATCTAGTATCTGATGTTTAGAGAACATGTTGATAGAATCCAAAAGTTATCAGGGTAAAGGCTAACAGACACTAAGACTGGTGCATGCATTATTCTACATGTAGTGCGTGTTGAGGAATATTAAATGACCATTAATACAGTATTTCTCTTACATGGAGACGTAAAGGCTAGACGATGACTGAAACTATTGATGCGATTCAGTAGCTTAGGAATGCAGAGAAGGAGAGCTGGACTGATAACTGGAATCATAACATACTCTTGGCAGACTGGCAGGCAGAGCCAGGCCGAGCCGGGCACTGTGAGGCAGGAAGTAAGTGAAGGGTCAGGGATACAGGTGGGGGCTGTATCGCTCCTCGGAGAGGGTTCAGGAGACAGGAGCTGAATCTGAGTCCGGGCCCTTTTGAGGCCTAGAAACGGGGACTTTACAATGAAATAACGTGCACACTGAGAAACGTGGCAACATAACTTTACATAGGCCTGATGCTCGTAGCTTTCACGAGAACTGGAAACTGGCATACTAGAGATGGACACAACTGTAATTGCGTCTTTAATCGATCATGGGGAATACATATGCATATTAATCGTGCACATATAACATAACATGGGGAACACGTAGGGACACAGAACATGGCAAAATTTACTTTTCCACACACTAGGGATGACCTTCCTAGTTTTTCAAATCCTTAATTGTAAACTACATGCATTCACAAGGAGACCTTTCTTACCGTAGGGCAAACAGAGTCCTTGCTTATGCCGTATTTGGCCTTTCTTCCTAAGTCAAAGGATTTTTAGTAAAGCCCATTAGCATGGGATCATCTTCGAGATCAGAAGCCTTTGAAGGTATAAAAGTAGACCTTTGATGAGGTCTGGATTGAGATTATTTTTGACCTTCCTTACTGTCAGGGCTGCTTCGGTGCACATGGTCGGCGCTGACTCTACGGGCCCTGTAAAGTGTGTTGTGGTGCATGGGAGGCAGGTTCAGGCTTACATGCTGAACTGCATCCAGGGCATCATAAAGCTAAATTGGAGACCACATTCTTGCCAAAGTTCCTGCTTTGGCAAGAAATGGTCGCCATATTTTGGGGACATGGTTCTCTACAAGAGCTATGTCCACCAGAGTCATAATGCCAGTTATTGTACTTATCTGCAACTTTGATTCTGAAGAATTTTTCTGTGTGATAGATAACTGCTGTCTGTTGTTTCTCACATGATCCTCCTTTGAAGAGGTTTCTTCCTGCTTCATGACTGCCATCCAGAGTCTCACCTAATTTCTGCCTGAAAAAAGTTCTCTAGATTCACATATACAGATTGCTTGCAGTTAACTTTCTCATTCCCAAGAAAACCTGTCAGGAAAAAATAACAAAGAACTTACCAACAGACGCCTGCGAATTCGCCACAGTAATACGTGCATGCACTATAATTTTAAAGACTTTACTTACCTACCTGGGAGTTCTTGGTATTTGTCTCCATTTGGACTTTGGGATACCTGAAAAACAAACTAGATAAGTTACCCAAGAAACTAAACAGGCATGGTAAAAACTACTGATTTGTTTCCAGAATATAATTTATTAACACTTTTATAGAATTATTTGAATTATCCTTACCTGGCCATCAGAACAATTTGTTTTTAAGTATTCTTGAATTTTGTAATTATAAGGACGTATCTGCAACAGTTTTTTAAGGAATGAATGTAATTACTGGATTCACAAAAACTAGTGCAGTCCTTCTGAGCCAGAAGTCAGCTAACTCAAGTTGTAGTGAGTTTTGGAGTTCTTGGAAAAGGTTAGAAAATAGGTTCTTGTCTTTCTTCCCTTAGGATAACCCACTTAATTAATCAATGCCAAAAATAAGGTTTAACACCTAACGGGAAACAGGGAATCGTTAGGTAAGAATAGGGGGAAAATGACACTCAGGGAAGTTAGGGTATGGAACTCCTGCTTAGTTTTCAGTAGTTCTAACATGATGCTTTATCTTTGTAGGAACATATGCACATACTGCATAACCGCCACTGAGGATAAACAGTCAGAAGAAAAATAGGCGAGGCAGCTATGCTGAGCATGGCCAGGCTGACCGGAGAGCGTTGCTCTCTCTAATTTCAATCCTATATCCCTTTCCCCTGGGGACTGATCCATTCTGGAGTGCAGAACTACGTTTATGTTGTGGCAGCCATTAGGGAGAGTTGGGAACGTTCTGCATTTTCTCCTACTGGATCACACGACCTGTCAAGTCAGTGCCCAGTTGTGACACAAAGGTATTTCTCGAAGAGACTATCAATTTGGATAGTTAGCTGGATTAGATCCTGTAAGTTCATCCTTCAAGCCATCCTTTAGGCCTTTATGGAACAAAGTGAGTGGGGAAGAGACAGGCCAATCAATTTATCTAGGTAAGCCGTTGAAATTAGAGACATGTATGCAAGTCCCAGGTCCCTTGGTTAATAAAAAAAATCTCCTCTTAGATGGAAAACTTCAGATCTTGAAGGTGAAAGATTGCTTTGAATTCCATAAGGCTGCAAAATTGTTCAGAAGTGGACCAGCTTCAGATACTAATGACATGGCCCATGCAAGGGCATTTCCAATCATATAAACCCCACTTTAGATCGATCACTGGCATAAATAAGAGGTATAAAGGTTAATGGATGTTACAAGTTTCTAGAAATTCTGCTTGATCCTGGGACTTAGATCAAATTGTATTTCCACAAAACCAGCCAGAGGAGAATCCAGAGAACCTTACTGCGAGGCAGCATGAAATTGATGTGAGAAGCATTTTATGTGGCCAAGCTCGGAAAGTCAAGTTGTTTACCGCTGTTAATAATTCCTGGTCCAGCTTTGGATTAGATTGGCGTCACAACTTTTCAAGGGTAGGTCTTCTTGATGATGGGTGTAAAGTCTTCTTGGTGCTTATGAACAGCCTACTATTGCCAGAAGCAAACCCAGACCCTAAATGAAACTGGGTGTCTAAATGACTCTAGAAAACAAATTCCAGCAGGAAGGAAAACACTGAACACTAGAAAAACCTTCCAACTGTCCAGGCCATGGAGCAAGGCAAAAAGCAAGGCAAAAAAATAAGCAGGTCCTGTAGATGGAGAAGGCAGAGATCCATAAACACTGAAATCCCTTCTTAATTCTCCAATAACTCCACCCATCTTGTAGTAGATATTTTGTATTTTCCTTTTACTCCCACATATCCATCCCACTTTCACTACAAAAATGTATACTTCCACCTGAGGATTTCGCTGCACTCATGGTGAGGAACTCCTCCCTGTAGGTAAAGGGAAGGCTTAGATGGATATCTACGGCCAGAGGATAGTGAATAACATTTTTGAGCATGTAATATAGTACTCAAAAATGCTTTCATGAATAGGCCACGTGTAATACATAAACAAATAGCAGCACCAGCTATTCAAGCAGCTTTGTTAATTCTCCCCTGATTTGTGTGAAACCCTATTATTCGAACATGGTACGTTTTGTCCTCCTTCACCTCTGCTTTGCCAAGACTGAATCCTACAGAGATCTGCTAGTTAACACAAATCACTTTTGTTCTGCAGCACACACACTATTGGCACAGTCACAAAGGTTGATTTCCACAGCCCAGATCTCTGCTATCCCAAAGTGTAAGCTTCTGCACACAGCAATGCTAGTGTGTAAGCAACTAAAGATACCCTATTATTTGTTTTGCCTCTTATTTGTTCACAGAAAGATCAACAAAGAAGTAATTATGTTGGATTCTCTATCAGAACACATGCCCTCCCATGAAAAATTCTGAATGAACTGCCCGTTTTTTATTACTAACGTCAGACACTTCCCTGATCACATTATCTCTGAGTCACCACAGTGATGTGAATGGTTCAAAGTCATAAGATTAAAATGTCCTCTGGCTTCAGCAGCCAAAAAAAAGCCCTCGTGCCACAATCCTGTGGGAGATTTCATTAAAGGCTGAATTGCATATTAATATTTTGTTGTGCTTTAAAGAAGACTGAACTTCAACCCAAACATTTTGGTATAACATGCATAAAACAACCATTGATGAGATGCATGGCTTCCATAGAAAACCTCTATGGTTTATACCAGATTCTAAATTTAGTAACTTGCTGCTATGACATAGCAACAGTTGATTACAAAACTCGTTAACCCTGTTACTACATCATGAAGGCCTTCCAGGCTAGACTGACAGGGTCCTCTGGGACCTTGCCGGGGCAGCACTGTTTATCTGCTTTGATGGAAGCAGAAAGCACAGGTGCAGGAGGGGGAATGAAGGCTGGGAAGGTGATGGAGTTTGGTTAAGGCTGGCAGGTAAGGTCTTTTTTTTCACATTTGTGACAGGGAGGAGAAGCCCTATAACGTATGGATCCACATTACTCCTCTGCCCCCGCGTGGTAGCTGATGCAAGGCCAGATGATTTTGGGGGCCATACTTAACAAGAATTATAGATGGGTAAAAGTGAATATTGGGAATGTTTTTCACCTCATGTTAACTCTCGTTGTCTATTTGATGCCACTCAGTGACCCTGGGTGAAAAATATCCGGGTAATCCACTGTTACCCACTCACTGAGAGCCACCAGCACGAATGCCAGATTCTAAATCTGGTAATTCACTGTTATGATGTAGCAAACGCTGTTAACAAAAGCTGTTACCCACTGTTGCTATGTTATAAAGGAATTCCAGGCTGCTGTGGCAGGGCTCCTGCAGAGTCTGTCAGTGCAGTGCTGGCAGAACAGAGAGCGCATCAGGCTGGGAGAGAAGGGGGAAGGAAGGCAGAAGGAGAGGGAGGTGGGTGGTAGAGGTTTTTATTGTTGTTGCAATAAAGAGGATAGGCCATGTTGTGTATGGCTCCCCAATTACTCCTCGGACCATGCTTGTTAGCTGAAAGCAGGGAAAGATGAATTTGGGGGCCACACACAACAAAATTATAGATGGGTAAAAAGTGAATTACAGGGAATAGGAATAGGAAACAAGAGGACATTTGATTCTACCTAACAAACCCAGATAGTTCCGAAAACTAGACGTCTGGGTGAGTACAGGGTGGTGTATCTCGCATCCTACACCATTTTCTTACCACAATACCCTGCAAACCTCAAATGTTGACTAAAAGCATACATTTTCTTCACATTTCTGCGAAGAAAACTTTTGTAATCTGCGGTGAGATACACATTTCCTACCACATAGCATACGTCCAAGTCTCCTGATAAAAATGATACCTCACTAGTGTGGGTGGTCCAAGAGACCTTGACACAAAAGGCTTAAAAGTGGTACTTTGAGAGATCAGCATTAGGGGTAGCTGCAGTATTTGGGGTGTGCTCGACCACCACATATGGAACCCTACAAACTACAGACAGGAATGAATCAAACTGAGGTCAATTGGAGTCCCAAAGCTAGGGCTCCCATTGACCTTATTTGATCTGTTCCTGTTGTGGGTACTAACTAGGTCCAGCCATACAGGTGGGGCAATTTTTTTTTTAATGGCACAAGTGGGGTAATACTGGGTGGTAGGGATTTTGTGGATTCCTGCCGAATCCCTAAGTTTCCATTAATGAAATGTAAGGAAATGTGTGATTTCAGGTAAAGTTTGAGGTTTGCATGGCATTGTGGGCAAAAACGCCTAATGGGATCCACACAAGGCACAGCGCCCTGAACTCCCCTAGTTGTCTAGTTTTCACCCATGTGCAGTTTGCCTGGGCGTCTAGTTCGGTGAAAAATGAGCAGGGGGAACCACTGGGAGGTTGGAAAAGAGCTATAGGAGTCTTGGGACAAAGATCATTTTTGCGACCGCTATCATCCCGTGACTGCCAGTGAGAGATCTTTCCAAACGTGTATGGAGGATCTGATGCCAACCATCAGATTACGGTAGTTGCCCTCGTAGATGTCCTGTGGTGTATGATATAGTCGAACTCCTAGGTATCGTACCGCCTGGGGGCTCCATTACATACATTTCCTTGATACCCATTTTTCACTCTACCTATTTTACCATATCACTTTGTCTATACTCGGTACACAATGAAAAAACATTGTATGGTCCAGCTCATTCGTTGGCTCTAGGTATCTTGTGTTATTGGAAAACATACAAACCCTATTTATCCCTGCAGTAAGAAGGCCTAGTGGGTGTAACGGTATATTGCTTTTGTAAATTGCCCATTGTGACAAAAAGTTACAAATTAAAGTGTTTTCACAAATTGCTGTTTTTTCCTACTCATTTTCAGTATTTCTTTATTTCAGTCGTTAGTTTTTTGAAAAAAACCTTGAGGGATCTACTTTCCTCCTTGCTGAATTTGGAATTTTGTCCACTTTCCAGAAATCCATTACTTTTCCAGATCACCCATAGTTTTCACACTGGTTTCCTTCCTAGATTCCATGAACCTCTTGTTCTTGGTAATGACTATCCATATATGAATAGCCTAATATTGGAGACCTGGACAGTAGGAGAGGAATGGAGGAAAACTGACCCTTTTCCCCAGCTATCAGGCCAGGAATGGCCCCAAGGAAAACCCAGAAAGAGTAAAGGACAGAAGATAAGAGAAAAACAGGCTGGGCCCTGATTGCTTTATGCCAATCCAACATGTCCAAAAGGGGGTGGTGATGGACGGAGCATCTGAACCAATCAAACACTCACACCCAGTCGAAAGATCTGGTTGTGAGTGTTTGATTGGTTCAGATGCTCCGTCCATCACCACCCCCTTTTGTACCAATCCAACATGTCCAGCATTGGGGAGCATGATCGAGGATTTCATGCTGCCCAGAAGGAAGATCCCACGCTCTGAGAAGCTTGGAACAGAGCATTTTCCATGGAATATTCATGTTAAGTAGGTCCCCAATTTTTTATAAAGAAGGGATTAATATATCGAAAAGGGAAAAGAGGCTTTGCAGCTCAATTGTTAGTCCGACAGCCATACAGGTAAAAAGTCCTGCTCCTTGCACATAGCCATTTACTTGGGGGGTCCTTTGGGGTGGAGAAAACGGAAAACGCTATCTTGAAAAGGTTTTACTGGCCCGGAATCTATCACCAGATCTGTAAATATTGTAGGGCATGTCCAATCGGTCAAAAAAGTTGTTGGACCCTTCCAATGAAAGTTCTGTTAAAACCCTTACCGATAATGGATGAACCATACTTCAGACTCGGAATGGACATAATCAAACCCCTTCTTTCATCTCGTAGTGGGCACCGTTATGACCCAGTCCTAGTAGATTACGCAACCCGATTTCCTGAGGTAGTCGCTTTAAGACAACCTAATGCCACTCAGATCGTGAAGGCCATGATTAATTTTCCCGGGTGGGGTTTCCAAAAAAGATCATAACTGATCAAGGGACACCCTTTGTTTCCCACTTAATGAAACAGGTCTGCCAACAGTTAAACATAAAACAAATATGCACAGCCGCTTACCATCCACAAATAGATGGATTGGTAGAGAGAAATAATTCCACTCTTAAAACCACTCTAAAGAAACTCCTAGAACTGGAAACCAGAAAATGGGAAGATATATCACTCTTAGCCCTATTTGCCCTATGTTGTAAACAACAAAAAAGCAGAGGTTATTCCCCTTTTGAGAATTTATATGGGAGACAGCCCCGTACTTTGTTGGATATGGTAAAAGAGGAATGATAAGAAGAACCTGATGGAGCTAACCACTTCCCGAATATGTGTTTAACTTGAAATCCCACTTGCATCAAATTCGAAGCATAGTTAAAACCCATCTAAAGCAGGCTCAAAGGGCCCAAAAGAGACAATATGACAAGGAAACCAGAGTAAAAACACTAGAAATAGGTGACTTGGTTTTATTGATAATGCCCACTACTGACCGAAAAGTGATAGGCCAATGGCAGGGCCCATTTAAAATCCTTGCTAAGGTGACCCCGGTGACGTATCGCCTCGAGCTTAGCCCTAAAAACAAAAAGAATACTCAAATATATCATATAAACCTGGGCTAAATCTGCTTTATTAGAGGAGGTAGACAATCACCTCCCCCTATAGCAACAAAGTGTAGACTCTGACTTGCCTTTTCAACAACAGGAGTTGAATAATTGTTGACTGCCGTGAACTGATGTAATGATTGAGAGGTTGGGAAAAGCCAAGTACATTAGCACTTGTGTAAGGGATATTGGTAAGTGCCTCCACGAGAAAAGGACAAGGAAAGACAGCTTTTTCCATGCCCAGAGGGCTATATCAATTTACCATGCTTCCTTTTGGTTTACACGGAGAGACCTCCACCTTCCAAAGGCTTATGAATATGATACTTAAACCCTGTGAAGCCTTTGCCTCAGCCTATATATATGATATAGTTATCTATAGTGATTCATGGGGATAACATTTAACCCATCTGAAGAAAGTGATCCAGGCAATAAAAGAAGGCTGTCTAATCATAAACCCAGCTAAAAGTAATTTAGCTGCCCGATCAGTGAAATATCTAGGATATCTCTTGAGCTAGAGGTACATCCAACCACAAGAAGAGAAGATAGCTGTCAGGCCTGCCAAGCCTAGAACAAGAATTAGGCATGTTGTCTGTGCCTTGACGAATGCACAAGTGAGGCTAATTGAAGGAAGAGCAACGCGAGACCGCAAATGGACTCGGGCGGTTCACTCGCGGAATTTCAAGATGGCCGCCAACTCGGAAGAAGAGTTGGCGGTCTAGTGTTGTTCCCAGGTTTCAGGTAGACAGCTCTAGGTGAAGCGCGCGAGCTAATTCTACTGCGCACTCCACCAGAGTTTTTGGAGAACTCAGACGCACCTTGTGAGGCCCCAGTTCCCCGAGTTAGATACTTGCGTCGCGTTTATTATTTTTGTTAGTTAGGTTCCTGAAAATTTCCTTATCATCCGACATGAAAAAGGAATTTGAACTCTCAGTTGGAATAGAATAATTGGCACCGTTCTCTGTTAATTCTGAACCAGAAGACTTACCTTTGGCAGGCGGTTCAGTCAAGAGAGGAGTTCCTGTGAAAACAAGAGAAATACAGATAAGTCATAGAAATAAGCGCATGTTAAATTAATGACAGAAAACGAATGTAATGTAATTTAGAGAAATTACAAGTAGAAATAACTACGCATTGAATACTTACCAGGAGACAGTAAATTCTGACCTCCTGAAAAAGAAAAATGACAACCAGAGTTAGTATCGTCATGGATAGAACAAAAGTTTAAGAATAAATACAAAGCTCTAGTAGGAGGTAAAACAAGTAGATAAACAACTTATAGAAAACGCAGTGAGAATAGATGAAGAATGTAATTAAGTCTATAATTGTTTGCAGATAATTCCACAGAGCAAGAGAGCAGAAGAGTCAAAATTGAAATCAGAAGAGAGAAGAAGAGTAGCTGAGCGTTTGATCAAATAGGTGAGGAGATAAGTTAGTTTTCAGATAGTGCACACAGATATAGAAATAGGAAGTCTTGACCCTAATATTTTGATGTATTTACATTAGGACTTCTACGGCTTTTTTAGAAAAAGACGAAATTTGAAGAAGCCAAGAAGAAGACGATCAAGGGCAGCCTCTTCTTGTTGTTTGTTATTTTATCCAATTTCCCCCTTCCCCCGTGAGGAATCTTGAGAGTCTTGTTAAGTAAAATTACGGACTCTGAGTGTCTTTGAGGTGGAGTTGGGAAAAAGTCTTCAGACTGTTCCTGTGCAATCTGTGGCAAGGCACTGTATCCTTTAAAAGTAAATTCTGACAGAGTGAAGTGCCCACGTAATTATATTGAACCGGAACAGGATGGCTGAAGGAATAAATTTACAAACCTTAGGAACAGTTTTGGATGCAATCCAAAAATAATTGATGGCTGTTAGGGAGAAGAACCAGAGTTTAAAATTAGAAGTGGTCAAATCGAGAAAAGAAACTGCAGAGTTAGCTCAAACAATGGGACAATCGTCGAGTTCTGGTAGGGAGAGTTTGGGAAACTCGACAGAACACTCGAATAGGTTAACCACTCAAGTTATTCACTCCCTATCTCCAATAATTCCATTGGCCCCTCCAAGAGATTTAGTGGGGATCCCCAGAAGGCGCAGATATTCCTCACTCAATGTTCTCTCCGCTACATGTGTCGCTCTTCTCTTTTCCCTGATGCGCAGTCAAGAGTTGCCTTTGCATTGTCTTACTTAAGTGGCGATGCGGCTGCATGGTCAATGCCTTTGGTTTCAAGAGATGACCCGATTTTACAGGATCATGACGAGTTCAAAAAATAATTTCTCCGCATATTCGACAGAAGGAGAATCTCACAAGCTGTGGACAATGAACTACTTGAACTGCGACAAGGCAATCGAGACTTGGTGGCTTACTTGGCACAATTTAATAAGTTAGTAGTAGAAACAAACTGGCCAGAAAGTAAGAGAGCTGCAGTCTTTTATCGAGGTCTGAGAGACGAATTGTAGGATGTCCTGGCACAGATCCCTAATCGACCCACAGAAATATCTGAGCTGGTGGATTTGGTGTTGGAAATAGATTTTCGCCAGGGAGAACGAAAAGGAGAAAAAAGGAAAGAATTCAGACCAGTGGTCCCCAGATTTGATAGAACCCGATCAGATTATAGCAGAGCTGGAGAAGGACAACCAAATTCGGAACCAATGCGGATAGGAGCCATTCGTGGCCCCCAAACTAAGGAAGAGAAGGAGAAGAGGAGAACTGGTAATTTATGCCTTTATTGCGGTTCGAATGGTCATTATGTGAAAGGATGCCCGAAAAGACCCAAAACTCCTTTCAAGCCGAAGGAAAACTTGCAGCACCACCTGTAGGAGGAGTTGGACGGGTGGATGCAGTTCAGGAATCAACTCCTACAGAACATCAGTTGGCGAACACACTTCAGTCCTCTTCGCCTCATTTAATTTTACCCATGGAGATTACATTTTGAGAAACTGTAATTACGGATGAATCGGTAATGGTGGATTCGGGAGCCACAGGAAATTTTTGTGATTTGAAGTTCGCAACCAAGATTGGTTTAAGAGCTATACCAAAGGCTAAAAGTGAACCAGTGAGAGCTGTAGATGGTACAAACTTGTCTTCTGGACCCATTGTGAGCCATACCGAGCCCCTACAAATGAAATCCAAGGACGGACATGAAGAAACTATTCAATTTAATTTAATCGACGCGCCTCAGTTTGAACTCATCTTAGGAATACCTTGGTTGACTGAGCACAACCCTGCTATAGACTGGAGTACTAGAACCATTACCATGAATTCAAACTACTGCACCGAAAATTGTATGAGAAAAGAAAGATCTGACTATAAGAATAATCCGGCCATTTCTCTGTGCATGATGGAAACATCGATCTGTGTTATTAATTCACAAGAGGTACCTCCAGAATATTGAGACTTCGAAGATGTCTTTAGCGAACAAGAAGCAGAAAAACTACCCCCCTCATCGAACTTATGACTGCACAATTGTATTGGAGCCGGGCGCAAATTTGCCATGCAGTAGAATCTACGCCCTAACAGAAAAGGAACACCAACACCTGAAAGAATACTTAGACAAGTACTTGGCGAATGGATTTATAAGACCATCAAAATCACCGGTATCCTCGCCTTTGTTTTTTATACCGAAGGAGAAAGGTGATTTGAGGACCTGCATCGACTACCGCGCAATCAATAAAATAACCAAAAAGAACCGTTACCCACTTCCACTCATATCAGTTCTGTTGGACCAAGTCAAAGGAGCCCAAATCTATACGAAATTAGACCTGCGAGGGGCCTATCATCAGGTCAGAATGAAAGAAGGTGACGAATGGAAGACGGCGTTCAGGACACGGTTCAGTTTATTTGAATATCAGGTGATGCCTTACGGTCTATGCAACGCCCCCGCTGCTTTTCAGCATTTCATCAACGACATCCTAAGAGAATATATTGACCAGTGTGCAATTGTCTACATAGACGATATTTTGATATATTCCAATGACACCCAAGAACATCAGAAGCAAGTGAGGGGAATCTTACAGAAACTGAGAGAGAACCGATTGTTTGTGAAATTAGAAAAGTGTTCTTTCAATGTCACTGAAGTGGACTTCCTGGGCTTCTTCCTATCTCCAACGGGTATGAACATGGACAAATGCAAGATTCAAGCAGTGGTTGAATGAAAATCTCCCACTTGTGTCAAAGAAGTCCAGAGTTTCATAGGCTTTGCAAACTTTTACAGACGATTTATAGATGAGTTCTCAAAAAAGATCTTACCCCTTACTAAATTATTAAGTTAAGGAGCCAAGTTTGAATGGACCAACGAAGCGGAAGAAGCCTTTGAAATGTTAACGAAGAGTTTTACTTCAGCCCCTGTATTGCTACATGCAGATACTTCAAAACCATTCTTCATGGAAACCGACGCCTCAGATCAGGCTATTGGAGGTGTCTTGTCCCAAAGGCATCAGGAGACTGGTCAATTGCATCCAGTAGCTTAAAGGTCACGAAAACTAACATCAGCCGAGGAAAGCTACACTATAACTGAAAAAGAGTTGTTGGCAATAAAAGATGCCTACAAAGAATGGCATCATTATCTTATGGGAGCCAGACATCAAGTAACCGTTTTCACAGACCATCGAAACTTGAAATTTCTAAAATCAGCCAGAACATTAACTCCCAGGCAGCTTAGGTGGTCATTGTACTTTGCCGATTATGATTTCATCATAACGTACAGACCCGGAACTCAGAATGGTAAGGCTGATGCCTTATCAAGAATCGACACTGAGGAAAAGAAATCGTTTGAGCAGAGCGAAACAATTATACCAGATTCGAAAATAGTTTGTGTTACAACGCCCACAACATTTAAAGAACAAATAGTTCAAACCATGAGTCCGGAAGACATGCAAGAGTGGGTTATAAGCAAAGAAGGGAGAGAGATCCGACACCAACTGCCTTACCACAAGGCAGCGTTAAATATACCCACTAAAGGATTGCAGAATCAAGTATTGCACGAATGTCATGATAGTCTTTCGGCGGGTCACAAAGGAGAAGAGAAGACTAAAGAATTAGTGAAAAGACATTACTGGTGGCCATGAATGAAGTCCGACATTGAGAAATATGTAAAGAATTGCGACACCTGCGCTCAGGGAAAATCAGAACGGCAAGCTCCCAAAGGGTTATTACAGCCATTGCCCACCCCCCCCTGGTCCTTGGCACACTATCACCATGGATTTGATTGTAGACTTGCCTCCTAGTCAAGGTTATACCACTATTTGGGTGGTGGTGGATGCATTCACTAAAATGGCCCATTTTGTAGATTTAAAAGGAGTCCCTACCTCAATACAACTTGCAAATCATTTTAGTGCATGTATAGTCAAACTTCATGGAATTCCGAAAGTAATTGTTTCGGATAAAGGTTCACAATTCCTCTCCCATTTCTGGAAGGCTTTCTTAACTGGGCTGGGAATTGAGGCTAGATACTCGTCTAGTTTCCATCCTGAAACTGATGGACAAACAGAGAGGGTGAACCAAGAACTAGAACAGTATTTGAGGTTGTTCCTGTTAGAACAAGGTGGTGTTTGGTCTAATTATTTGTGGGCAGCAGAATTTGTATACAACAATGCAAAAAACGTTTCAACTGGTCATTCACCTTTGTACTTGAATTATGGTAAACACCCAAATGCCACAGTTAAAAGTACCGAACTCTCAGTTCCAGCAGTTAAAGACTATCAGCCTGATTCATGTACGGGCCGTTTTGCGTGTCCCTAATAGCGATTAATAGCGACTCGCTATTGAGGAAACGCAAAACGGCATTCATGTACTTTTCGGGGAAAAAATAGCGACTCGCACGCGGGCGCTAAAGCCGTTAGCGACCGACAAAAAACGCAGAAAAATCGCTATTTCCGGCTACCTGCGATCGGGATAGCGACTCGCATTCCCGATCGCACGGGATAGCGACTCGCAATCCCGATCGCACGGGATAGCGACTCGCAATCCCGTGGGATCGGGAATGCGAGTCGCAATCTCGCGGGATCTGGAAAACGGGAAGACGCATTACGAGCACCGTGATGACATCACAACCAGGAAGCAGCCAAATCCCACCCCCAAACAACACAGTGACGCTATCAGTCGAGTGTTGAAGACCGAAAGCTGCCGCTAAACCGCCGTTAGCGACTCACAACCCCGCCGAAATAGCGACCGACATGTCGGACGAACCCCAGCCAGGCCCCAGCAACAGCGCTGGCCGCAAGCGCAAACTGAAATTCTCCGAACAGGAGCTGGAGAACCTCATCGAAGGGGTGGTGGCCAACCACGACCAGCTGTTTGGTGCCAACTCCCGGAGGGTCCCAGAGCAGGAGAAGAGGAGGATATGGGTGGGGATTGCCTCCAGTGTGAACTCTGTGGGCGTTGCGAACAGGTCTCTGGAGGAGCTTAAAAAGCGGTGGTACGACCTCCGAGGCCGTGCCAAGGAGAGGGTGGCGGAGCGCCTTGGTGAGGCATCAGGCACCGGAGGTGGTGGACCGACTGTCCCACCCAACACCCCCCTGGAGGACCAGGTAGAGGACACCTTGGAGAGGGAGGCGTGTGTTGGCGTGACCCCTCTGGACTCCTCCCGCCCCACCCAAGACACCCAAGGTAAGTGGCATGCGACTGCGACCCTGTCCCCTATGACCGCCCCTGACCAAATAGGCTCACTCATTGGCCCTTAGTCATGCCTATGTTGTGCATCAGGAAATGCCCTGAAGCATTGTGGGAGACGTAGTATGTCCACAATGTAGTAGTACCACAATGCGGCCAGAAAGGTTCCAAAGTGCGCAAATACACAGCCACCCAGGGAATGACACCCAGCATGCATGTAACATCTGCACGTCTGACAGTCACATGCACCTAATGAGTATCCACTTACCCTCACAGGTGCGGGTGACAGCAGTGACAGTGAGAGGCTGCTGATCGATGAGGAGGCCCAGGAGGAGGAATCCCTACCTGATACACAGCCACCAGCCCCTGCAGCAGCGCCAACACCAGCAGCCAGGCCCCCCGCCTCTGCTGCTACAACACCTGCAGGCCCACCGTCTGCCAAGGCCAGGCCCCCCGCCTCTGCTGCTACAACACCTGCAGGCCCACCGTCTGCCAAGGCCAGGCCCCCCGCCTCTGCTGCTACAACACCTGCAGGCCCACCGGCTGCCAAGGCCAGGCCCCCCGCCTCTGCTGCTACAACACCTGCAGGCCCACCGGCTGCCAAGGCCAGGCCCCCCGCCTCTGCTGCTGCAACACCTACAGGCCCACCGGCTGCCAGAGCCAGGCACCCCACCAATGTGCCTCCAGTGGCTGCCGCACCTGCAACACCAGCTGCTACAACACCTGCAGCACGTCCAATAAGATCTGGGCCAGCCACATCCGCTACACAGCGGCCCAACAGCAGGTGGGGCAATGGGCATCTCCATGCCTGCATGAGCGTGGAGCGGCGCATGCTCCGCATACACCAGCGCCAGTCCCAGCAGCAAGGAGCCATCCAGCTCCAGCTGCATAAGATAGGCCGCAATGTGGCTGGAGTAGGCGAGAGGATGGACCGCATGACGGCGGCCATGGACCGCATGACGGCGGCTATGGAAGACAACACTGCAGCGCTGGTGAAGCACCGCAGTGTTGCAAGCAGGCGCCACCACCAGTTGCTGAGCCGGCTGTCCACCTATAGCCGCTCCAATTATGTCTCGGCAAATGCCACCACCCTGCTTGCGCGGCGCTCGTTGACCCAGCAGCACCAACTGGTCCAGTGCTGCGAGGATATTACCCGGGTGCTGGAGCATTTGACCACCGCCGTCACCGCACTGCACGCACCTGTGCTACCGGCAATTGTGGGGGGTGATGATGCTAGTGAGGGTGCCTCCAGTGTCAGCAGCCACTCTGCCACGCAGGCGCCCCCGCCTAGGCGCAGCACAAGGGCTACGCCTGCTCCAGCTGCCCAGGATGAGGAAGAGCCTCACAGGCGCCTGGGAATTGTGCGCCGGAGGCGCCAATGACATTGTGTCAGGGACACAGGCGCAGGCTGAACTTAAGCCTGCCATGGACCGTCTCATGCAGTATGCATGAATACTGCATTTTGTAAATAGTTGTTACCAAGACCCTTTTTTTTTTGTGATTCAAACAAATACATTTATTTTGGTGCACACATACGCCTTGTGTAATCATTACAGTTTGCATGCAATTGTGATATGTGGGGTGGGGGAAGGGGGTGGGCTAGAAATTGTTAGCTGTGATGTGGTTGCGACGTCTGTGGCCTTCAGCTGGGTTCTCTCCGCGTGCATGGTGCGCATGTGCTGGTGGCCGGTCGTCCCCCTCAGATTCACTGCCTGAGATGTCAACTGGTATCCGGCGCTTGGTTGCAATGTTATGAAGCATTGCACAGACAGCCACAATGCGGCAGCACGCTGCAGGACTGTAATACATGGCCCCACCTGTCTTGTGCAGTATACGGAACCTGCTCTTGAGCAGGCCAAATGTCCTTTCAATACAGTTCCTTGTCCGGATGTGCGCAACATTGTAGCGGCGTTGCTGAGGTGTGGCAGGGTTGAGGTAAGGGGTCAGGAGGTATTCCCGTAGGGCGTAGCCACTGTCACCTGAATGAGAGGAGCAGATGTTGATTGCCTGTGCAGCGCAGTTACTTCATAGCAATGTGACATTGTCGACAAAGTGTACTTACCAAGTAGGTGTCCTTCCCCAAACTCTCCCCTGATCAGTCGTGTGTGGAGTCCGCTGTGCCTGAAGATAAAGGAGTCATGGGTACTCCCTGGGTACTGGGCCACAATGTCAGTGATGATGGTCTTGGCATTGCAGACCATCTGTATGTTGAGGGAGTGGTACGACTTCCTGTTGCGGTACATATACTCCGTGCCAGCTGGTGGGCAGATGGCGACGTGGGTACAGTCTATGCAGCCAAGGACATGGGGAAAATGGGCAACATTATAAAATTGTAGTTTTGTGAGGTCCAAATCCTGTTGGCTCGTGGGAAATGTGATGTGCCGGTGGAGCTGGGTGAGCATGGCGTCAACAAAAGTGTGGAGGCAGCGTGACATGGTGGGCTGGGATATCCCCCCAGCAGCGGCTACTATGCCCTGGAAACTGCCGGATGCCAGGAGGTGCAGGCTGCACAATACCTGCACATGTGTGGGCACAGAATTGTTTCGCCTTGTTGGGTGCTGCATGATGGGGTCGAGTTCTTGTATCAGCCAGGTGATCATTTCCCCATTCAGCCTGTATTTAGCATAAATCTGTTCTCTGGTTTGCCCCAGCAAGGTGACCCGCTGCCGGTAAATCCTTGCCTGCCTCATGCGTCTCCTCCGTGCTGCTCGCTGTAGCCTTCGCCGCCTCACCACCATGTACATCCCAGGCATTGTGGAACGCCTATTGCTGCTGCTGAATGTCCTTATGTGTGATTGGTCAGGCCTGGACCTGTTGGTGATTGGCTAACAGTTTTTCAAATTTTGGTTAATCATGGCTTTTATGGTTACCACCTGCTTTGAGTTGTCCTTAAATTGCGCCGCGCTAATGTGCGATTTAGCGCTTTTTCGCTAATGTATTTCTTTCATGAATGCCGATTGAGACAATATTGCGTTTCGCTATTCAATTCGCAGATTCCGTGGTTGGTCGCTATTTCATTATCGCTAATGCTCGACTTCCCGGAGTCTGCGACTTTTACAGCGTAATCGCTATTCCGCTCGCTATTATTTTTTAGCGATTTCGCTATTTCGTACTTGAATGCCGATTCCGTGTTTTGCACCCGCAATTGCGTTTTCGCAGCCATTGCGGGCGCTATTTCGCTTCATGAATCAGGCTGTTAGTTTCCCATTTGCAAGAGATTCAGCAAGAGGCTTCTAAAAATTTAGTGCAGGCCAAAAAGAAGTATAAGATGCATGCAGATAAAAAGAGGAGAGAGGGCCCTAAGTTACAACAAGGAGATGAGGTTTGGTTAAGCACAAGAAATCTGAGGTTAAAAGGAAATAGGAAGTTCCTTCCCAGATTCATAGGACCCTATCCTGTAGTGAAACAAGTGAATCCAGTCACTTATTGCCTAAGATTACCCGAAAAGATGAAAATCCATCCAGTATTTCACATCTCATTGTTAAAAAAGGTGTCACCAGAATTACGTAGGGAAACACCACCTAAACCCATTCAGGTAGAGTCAGGAGTAGAATTCGAAGTTAAGGACATTTTGGACTCTAAGATGGTGAAAGACAATCTGTATTATTTAGTGGATTGGAAAGGCTACGGTCCAGAGGAACAGTCCTGGGAAATAGCATCAGATGTTCATGCACCTCAATTGGTGAAGTCCTTTCATTAAAGGTTCCCAACAAAACCCAGAGGGAAAGAATCTCCTTTGTTGGGGGGTACTGTCAGGCCTGCCAAGCCTAGGACAAGAATTAGGCACGTTGTGTGTGCCTTGACGAATGCACAAGTGAGGCTAATTGAAGGAAGAGCAACGCGAGACTGCAAATGGACTCGGGCGGTTCACTCGCGGAATTTCAAGATGGCCACCAACTCGGAAGACGAGTTGGCGGTCTAGTGTTGTTCCCAGGTTTCAGGTGGACAGCTCTAGGTGAAGCCCGCAAGCTAATTCTACTGCGCACTTCAGCAGAGCTTTCGGAGAATTCAGACGCACCTTGTGAGGCCCCAGTTCCCCGAGTTAGATACTTGCGTTGCGTTTATTATTTTTGTTAGTTAGGTTCCTGAAAATGTCCTTATCACCCGATATGAAAAGGGAATTTGAACTCTCAGTTGGAATAGAATAATTGGCACCGTTCTCTGTTAATTCTGAACCAGAAGACTTACCTTTGGCAGGCGGTTCAGTCAAGAGAGGAGTTCCTGTGAAAACAAGAGAAATACAGATAAGTCATAGAAATAAGCGCATGTTAAATTAATGACAGAAAACGAATGTAATGTCATTTAGAGAAATTACAAGTAGAAATAACTACGCATTGAATACTTACCAGAAGACAGTAAATTCTGACCTCCTGAAAAAGAAAAACGACAACCAGAGTTAGTATCGTCATGGATAGAACAAAAGTTTAAGAATAAATACAAGGCTACAGAGCTCTAGTAGGAGGTAAGACAAGTAGATAAACAACTTATAGAAAACGCAGTGAGAATAGAGGAAGAATGTAATTAAGTCTATAATTGTTTGCAGATAATTCCACTGAGCAAGAGAGCAGAAGAGACAAATTTGAAATCAGAAGAGAGAAGAAGAGTAGCTAAGCCTTAGATCAAATAGGTGAGGAGATAAGTGAGTTTTCAGATAGTGCACACAGATATAGAAATAGGAAGTCTTGACCCTAATATTTTGATGTATTTGCATTAGGACTTCTACGGCTTTTTTAGAAAAAGAAGAAATTTGAAGAAGCCAAGAAGAAGATCAAGGGCAGCCTCTTCTTGTTGTTTGTTATTTTATCCAATTTCCCCCTTCCCCCTTGAGGAATCTTAAGAGTCTTGTTAAGTAAAATTACGGACTCTGAGTGTCTTTGAGGTGGAGTTGGGAAAAGGTCTTCAGACTGTTCCTGTGCAATCTGTGGCAAGGCACTGTATCCTTTAAAAGTACATTCTGACAGAGTGAAGTGCCCACGTAATTATATAGCACCCGAACAGGATGGCTGAAGGAATAAATTTACAAACCTTAGGAACAGTTTTGGATGCAATCCAAAAAGAATTGATGGCTGTTAGGGAGGAGAACCAGAGTTTAAAATTAGAAGTGGTCAAATCGAGAAAAGAAACTGCAGAGTTAGCTCAAAGAATGGGACAATCGTCGAGTTCTGGTAGGGAGAGTTTGGGAAACTCGACAGAAGGCTTGAACAGGTTAACCACTCAAGTTATACACTCCCTATCTCCAGTAATTCCATTGGCCCCCCCCGAGAGATTTAGTGGGGATCCCCAGAAGGCGCAGATATTCCTCACACAATGTTCTCTCCACTACATGTGTCGCTCTTCTCTTTTCCCTGATGCGCAGTCAAGAGTTGCCTTTGCAATGTCTTACTTAAGTGGCGATGCGGCTGCATGGTCAATGCCTTTGGTTTCAAGAGATGACCCGATTTTACAGTCTCATGACGAGTTCAAAAAAGAATTTCTCCGCATATTCGACAGAAGGAGAATCTCACAAGCTGTGGACAATAAACTACTTGAACTGCGACAAGGCAATCGAGACTTGGTGGTTTACTCGGTACAATTTAATAAGTTAGTAGTAGAGACAAACTGGCCAGAAAGTAAGAGAGCTGCAGTCTTTTATCGAGGTCTGAGAGACAAATTGTAGGATGTCCTGGCACAGATCCCTACTCGACCCACAGAAATATCTGAGCTGGTGGATTTGGTGTTGGAAATAGATTTTCGCCAGGGAGAATGAAAAGGAGAAAAAAGGAAAGAATTCAGACCAGTGGACCCCAGATTTGAAAGAACCCGATCAGATTATAGTAGAGCTGGAGAAGGACAACCAAATTCGGAACCAATGCAGATAGAAACCATTTGTGGCCCCCAAACTAAGGAAGAGAAGGAGAAAAGGAGAACTGGGAATTTATGCCTTTATTGCGGTTCGAATGGTCATTATGTGAAAGGATGCCCGAAAAGACCCAAAACTCCTTCAAGCCGAAGGAAAACTTGCAGCACCACCTGTAGGAGGAGTTGGACGGGTGGATGCAGTTCAGGAATCAACTCCTACAGAACATCAGTTGGCGAACACACTTCAGTCCTCTTCGCCTCATTTAATTTTACCCATGGAGATTAAATTTCGAGAAACTGTAATTACGGATGTATCGGTAATGGTGGATTCGGGAGCCACAGGAATTTTTTGTGATTTGAAGTTCGCAACCAAGATTGGTTTAAGAGCTATACCAAAGGCTAAAAGTGAACCAGTGAGAGCTGTAGATGGTACGAACTTGTCTTCTGGACCCATTGTGAGCCATACCGAGCCCCTACAAATGAAATCCAAGGACGGACATAAAGAAACTATTCAATTTAATCGACGCGCCTCAGTTTGAACTCCTCTTAGGAATACCTTGGTTGACTGAGCACAACCCTGCTATAGACTGGAGTACTAGAATCATTACCATGAATTCAAACTACTGCACTGAAAATTGTATGAGAAAAGAAAGATCTGACTTTAAGAATAATCCTGCCATTTCTCTGTGCATGATGGAAACATCGATCTGTGTTATTAATTCACAAGAGGTACCTCTAGAATATCGAGACTTCGAAGATGTCTTTAGCGAACAAGAAGCAGAAAAACTAATCCCTCATCGAACTTATGACTGCACAATTGTATTGGAGCCGGGCGCAAATTTGCCATGCAGTAGAATCTACGCCCTAACAGAAAAGGAACACCAACACCTGAAAGAATACTTAGACAAGTACTTGGCGAATGGATTTATAAGACCATCAAAATCACCGGTATCCTCGCCTTTGTTTTTTATACCGAAGAAGGAAGGTGATTTGAGGTCCTGCATCGACTACCGCGCAATCAATAAAATAACCAAAAAGAACCATTACCCACTTCCACTCATATCAGTTCTGTTGGACCAAGTCAAAGGAGCCCAAATCTACACGAAATTAGACCTGCGAGGGCCTATCATTTGGTCAGAATGAAAGAAGGTGACAAATGGAAGACGGCGTTCAGGACACTGTTCGGTTTATTTGAATAGCAGGTGATGCCTTACGGTCTATGCAACGCCCCCGCTGCTTATCAGCATTTCATCAACGACATCCTAAGAGAATATATTGACCAGTGTGCAATTGTCTACATAGATGATATTTTGATATATTCCAATGACACCCAAAAACATCAGAAGCAAGTGAGGGGAATCTTACAGAAACTGAGAGAGAACCGATTGTTTGTGAAATTAGAAAAGTGTTCTTTCAATGTCACTGAAGTGGACTTCCTGGGCTTCGTCCTATCTCCCAACGGGTATGAACATGGACAAATGTAAGATTCAAGCAGTGGTTGAAAGGAAATCTCCCTCTTGTGTCAAAGAAGTTCAGAGTTTCATAGGCTTGGCAAACTTTTACAGAAGATTTATAGATGAGTTCTCAAAAAAGATCTTACCCATTACTTAATTATTACGTAAAGGAGCCAAGTTTGAATGGACCAACGAAGCGGAAGAAGCCTTTGAAATGTTAAAGAAGAGTTTTACTTCAGCCCCTGTATTGCTACATGCAGATACTTCAAAACCATTCTTCGTGGAAACTGACGCCTCACATCAGGCTATTGGAGGTGTCTTTTCCCAAAGGCATCAGGAGACTGGTCAATTGCATCCAGTAGCTTACAGGTCACGAAAACTAACATCAGCCGAGCAAAACTACACTATAACTGAAAAAGAGTTGTTGGCAATAAAAGATGCCTTCAAAGAATGGCGTCATTATCTTATGGGAGCCAGACATCAAGTAACCGTTTTCACAGACCATCGAAACTTGAAATTTTTAAAATCAGCCAGAACATTAACTCCCAGGCAGCTTAGGTGGTCATTGTACTTTGCCGATTATGATTTCATCATAACGTACAGACCCGGAACTCAGAATGGTAAGGCTGATGCCTTATCACGAATCAACACTGATGAAAAGAAATCGTTTGAGCAGAGCCAAACAATTATACCAGATTCGAAAATAGTTTGTGTTACAACGCCCACAACATTTGGAGAACAAATAGTTCAAACCATGAGTCGGGAAGACAAGCAAGAGTGGGTTATAAGCGAAGAAGGGAGAGAGATCCGACACCAACTGCCTTACCACAAGGGAGCGTTATATATATACCCACTAAAGAATTGCAGAATCAAGTATTGCACGAATGTCATGATAGTCTTTTGGCAGGTCACAAAGGAGAAGAGAAGACTAAAGAATTAGTGAAAAGACATTACTGGTGGCCATGCATGAACTCCGACATTGAGAAATATGTAAAGAATTGCGACACCTGCGCTCAGGGAAAATAAAAACGGCAAGCTCCCAAAGGGTTATTACAGCCATTGCCCACCCCCTCTGGTCCTTGGCACACTATCACCATGGATTTGATTGTAGACTTGCCTCCTAGTCAAGGTTATACCGCTATTTGGGTGGTGGTGGATGCATTCACTAAAAAGGCCCATTTTGTAGCTTTAAAAGGAGTCCCTACCTCAAAACAACTTGCAAATCATTTTAGTGCATGTATAGTCAAACTTCATGGAATTCCGAAAGTAATTGTTTCGGATAGAGGTTCACAGTTCCTCTCCCATTTCTGGAAGGCTTTCTTAACTGGGCTGGGAATTGAGGCTAGATACTCCACTAGTTTCCATCCTGAAACTGATGGACAAACAGAGAGGGTGAACCAAGAACTAGAACAGTATTTGAGGTTGTTCCTGTTAGAACAAGGTAGTGTTTGGTCTGATTATTTGTGGGCAGCAGAATTTGTATACAACAATGCAAAAAACGTTTCAACTGGTCATTCCCCTTTCTACTTAAATTATGGTAAACACCCAAATGCCACAGTTAAAAGTACTGAACTCTCAGTTCCAGCAATTAAAGACTTAGTTTCCCATTTGCAAGAGATTCAGCAAGAGGCTTCTAAAAATTTAGTGCAGGCCAAAAAGAAGTATAAGATGCATGCAGATAAAAAGAGGAGAGAGGGCCCTAAGTTACAACAAGGAGATGAGGTTTGGTTAAGCACAAGAAATCTGAGGTTAAAAGGAAATAGGAAGTTCCTTCCCAGATTCATAGGACCCTATCCTGTAGTGAATCAAGTGAATCCAGTCACTTATTGCCTAAGATTACCTGAAAAGATGAAAATCCATCCAGTGTTTCACACCTCATTGTTAAAAAAGGTGTCACCAGAATTACGTAGGAAAACACCACCTAAACCCATTCAGTTAGAGTCAGGAGTAGAATTCGAAGTTAAGGAAATTTTGGACTCTAAGATGGTGAACGACAATCTGTATTATTTAGTGGATTGGAAGGGCTACGGTCCAGAGGAACAGTCCTGGGAGATAGCATCAGATGTTCATGCACCTCAATTGGTGAAGTCCTTTCATAAAAGGTTCCCAACAAAACCCAGAGGGAAAGAATCTCCTTTGTTGGGGGGTACTGTCAGGCCTGCCAAGCCTAGAACAAGAATTAGGCACGTTGTCTGTGCCTTGACGAATGCACAAGTGAGGCTAATTGAAGGAAGAGCAACGCGAGACCGCAAATGGACTCGGGCGGTTCACTCGCGGAATTTCAAGATGGCCGCCAACTCGGAAGACGAGTTGGCGGTCTAGTGTTGTTCCCAAGTTTCAGGTGGACAGCTCTAGGTGAAGCCCGCAAGCTAATTCTACTGCGCACTTCACCAGAGCTTTTGGAGAATTCAGACGCACCTTGTGAGGCCCCAGGTCCCCGAGTTAGATACTTGCGTCGCGTTTATTATTTTTATTAGTTAGGTTCCTGAAAATTTCCTTATCACCCGACATGAAAAGGGAATTTGAACTCTCAGTTGGAATAGAATAATTGGCAATTCTGAACAAGAAGACTTACCTTTGGCAGGCGGTTCAGTCAAGAGAGGAGTTCCTGTGAAAACAAGAGAAATACAGATAAGTCATAGAAATAAGCGCATGTTAAATTAATGACAGAAAACGAATGTAATGTCATTTAGAGAAATTACAAGTAGAAATAACTACGCATTGAATACTTACCAGAAGACAGTAAATTCTGACCTCCTGAAAAAGAAAAACGACAACCAGAGTTAGTATCGTCATGGATAGAACAAAAGTTTAAGAATAAATACAAGGCTACAGAGCTCTAGCAGGAGGTAAGACAAGTAGATAAACAACTTATAGAAAACGCAGTGAGAATAGAGGAAGAATGTAATTAAGTCTATAACTGTTTGCAGATAATTCCACAGAGCAAGAGAGCAGAAGGGACAAAATTGAAATCAGAAGAGAGAAGAAGAGTAGCTAAGCCTTAGATCAAATAGGTGAGGAGATAAGTGAGTTTTCAGATAGCGCACACAGATATAGAAATAGGAAGTCTTGACCCTAATATTTTGATGTATTTGCATTAGGACTTCTACGGCTTTTTTAGAAAAAGACGAAATTTTAAGAAGCCAAGAAGAAGACGATCAAGGGCAGCCTCTTCTTGTTGTTTGTTATTTTATCCAATTTTTATTTATTTTTATTTATTTATTTAAATTTGTAACGCGCAACAGCTACCCGCAGTGGGTTTCCCGGCGCCAGGGACTGACTCAAGAAGGAAAAAGGATAGGCATACTGAAGCTAGCTAATAGCAACATCTCATTGATTGAAACGCAGAGTTTTAAGTCCTTTACGGAAACAAAACAAATTAGTTTCAGATTTTAAGACCGTGGGTAAGGCATTCAAAAATTTTGGGCCAAGGTAGGAAAAGGACCGACCACCCGTCTTTACAAGTTTAAATCTTGGAATAGTGAAGTCACCATTCGTTGAAGATCTCAAAGTGCGTCTTGGCCTATACGGTTGTACTAGGCTCTGTAGATATTTTGGGGCCGAGCCTTGTCTAATATTAAAAAGATGACACATGGCTTTAAACTTGACACGGTTTGGGATCCTGAGCCAATGCAAGTCACGCAGTGCATGTGAGGCCGATGTTCTCCTCGGAACGTTGTGGAGAAGTCGAGCAGCCGCGTTTTGTACAACTTGCAATTTGTTAATAGTTGAAGAATCAGCTCAGAGATAAAGAACATTTCCATAGTCCAGGCGAGATACCACCAACGCCTGGACTACAGTTCTTTGAGTATAAGGGGGCAGCATCCACAAAAATATTTGGAGCCATCTCAGAGTGGCAAAACAGATGGAGGCCACCTTAGAGGCCTGCTGCCTCATTGAGAGCTTGTCATCAATGAGAAAGCCGAGGTTACGAACTACGGCGACAGGCTGGGGAGTAGGCCCCATGTCACTGGGCCAATGCTGGGGACCCCAAAGATCTTTATTCTTTCCCAGTATCACCACCTCGGTCTTGTCCCCATTGAGTTTAAGGAGATTGCTCTGCATCCACTCATCCACACGAGAAAGGCCAAGCTTCAAAGCAGAAGTCTTATTACAGTCACTATTAGAATGAGAGAAAACAATTTGAGTATCATCGGCGTAGGAAAATAGCGTCAGCCCAGCGTTCTTCACAATAGTGGCCAGGGGTCTAACATAGATGTTAAATAAAAGAGGACTAAGTATAGACCCCTGGGGGACGCCGTACGCCGATGAACAAACTGCAGATGCAGCTGTCGCAGAAAAGACCTGGAATGTACGCCCGCTTAAAAAGGAGGCGATCCAGGCCAGTGCCGGACCATCCACACCCAGGGAGCGGAGAGTTGCCAAAAGAATAGAATGGGACACGGTATCGAACGCAGCACTCAGATCCAAAAGGATGAGTGCAGATGTTTCGCCGCAATCGATACCGTGCCGCAAACTCTCCGTCACTCAAAGGAGCGTGGTCTCGGTGGAATAGTGCGCTCGGAAACCTGACTGGGATGGATGGAGAAACCCTAAACTCTCAACAAAATGACTTAACTGGATATTAACGTGCCTTTCCAGGATTTT
Source organism: Lissotriton helveticus (assembly GCF_964261635.1). NCBI lineage: Eukaryota > Metazoa > Chordata > Amphibia > Caudata > Salamandridae > Lissotriton > Lissotriton helveticus. The sequence goes on along the minus strand of NC_136073.1, from coordinate 678,837,427 downwards.
AGAAAACATAGGCAACAGGGAAATAGGTCTAAAATTAGACAGGTTGGAAACGTCTGCCCCAACCTTTTTTAGGAGGGGAACAACCATCGCGTGTTTCCATTCCTGTGGGACATAAGACTCAACTAACGATGCATTAAGTAGGCTCATGATTATACGACGAGAACTCAGATCCAATAGCTTCAGGACTTTGGCCGGCAAAGGATCTCGGGGTGAGCCAGATATGACACTGTTCAAGCAAGAAAAAAAGGAAACATCATCAAACAGCTGCCAGTCCATAAGCTTCACCAACGAAAAAGATGTTTCCTCCAAGCACGGTATTGATCCTAGCTGGAATGTGTTCGCCGTAGTCAAGGAGCTCAGGGAATTATGAATACGCTCCACCTTGGCAATGAAAAATTCCGATAAGGAATTACATTTGGCTTAATCCAAGGCAGGGGGAACCGGAATCGTGTCAGCTCCTGTTAGTTTCTTAACCACAGAAAAGAGTATCCGGGGACAATTCTGTGCTCTCGTCACCGTATTGGCGGTATGGGCTGCTCGCGCTATTTTACATTTTTTGTGATACACTTTAAGGGCTTCTATGTAGGCTGCTTTACGGGAGATGGAATAGGAACATCTCCATTTCCTTTCAAGGACCTTACAATTAGCCCGTAGAAGCTTCAAGTCATCTGAGAACCATGGCGCAGGAGGGCGATGGGACAAAGAGTGCTTAGGTGTCAGGGGAAGAAGAGTATCTGCGGCATTCCTTAACCAATGTGATACCGCAGTGTTTAACTCAGATACAGACTTATCTGATTCCGGAAGAGTATTAAAGAGGTGTTGGTTAAACTTTGTAAAATCAAGTTTACCCCACCGACGTACCAGCTCGTCCTTCCCCTTACCGCGCTTGGCCATAATCTTAGCATAAGGCAGGGAAAAATGGACGGCATAATGGTCCGACCATTCCAGCGGACGGGCACTCAAGGACCAATCAAATTGTAAATTAGAAAGAAGTGGGTCTAACAGGTGCCCAGCAGAGTGAGTAGGATCTGAATTACACAGCAAGATGTTAAGGGCTTCCAGATCAGATATAAAGTGTTTACTAGTAGTACAAAGAGGGTCTTCTAAATGAAGATTTAGATCACCAAGAATGGTGAAATTTGCAGCCCTCAAAGATAGTGGAGCTATTGCTTCAGCAGAAGAGGTCGCCCAGGTGTGGGAATAACCAGGAGGATGATAGACCAAGAGACCAGATAAAGTAAACTGAGGACTGATTGCTAATTTAAAGAGAGCAGCTTCACATCCAGGCAAAGGGAAGGCTTCGAGCTTACAGCTGTAGCTGGATTTCAAGATTATCGCGATACCCGCCCCTTTGCCGGTGTCTCTGTCCTTTCTTACCATGACATAGTCATTAGGAACAGCCATGGCAATATCTGGCCCAGAACTCTCCTGAAGCCAGGTTTCAGTAAGAAACAAGGCATCCGGCCTCTCGTCAACTATAAAATCATAAATGTTAAATTTATGTTTAGGAATGGACCGACAGTTAATACTCCATAACTGGAGTGGGGGCAAGTAAAAGATGCTTTAGTGCCCTTCGGTCTACCCCGCCTATGGGTGCTTTTCATGGCCTTGCATCTGGTCATTTTTCCGGTGGAAAAACCACAGCCAGAACAGTTGAAATAATGAACTGGCAGAACACAAGATGCACAGTGCGTAAGTAAAGGGGGTCTCAGAGAGTACAAAACCTCACCAGTATAGGTAAGTACAGTGGCTTGATAGGTGGGAGTATCCGGAGTTGGCGAAAGAGTTATGGCCCCTGGGCCCGTCCAGGTGCGGACGGGCGCAGACGGGCAAGACTCAGGCTCGACTCCGGCGCGAGTACGGCGCGCTCGCTGCGCGTTACTGCTGCGCGTATACATGGCAGGTTTTTATAGGGAGCTGTCAATCACACTAGAGCGCTCACAGGATGGCGCCGCCACGCTTCCCTATCCACCCCCAAGATGGCTGCCCATACGAGGAAAACCGCCTAAAGACCCGCTCAAACAGCGGTGGAAATGCCTATTAAAGTGCAGGTATGCGCTGTTCCCAATTTAAAAACAGGGGCTAAGGAAATAATCACGCAAAATAAAAATGGACAAAACGAGTAATAATTAAAAAACTATTGCAGTCAGCAGATACAATGTCTCAATGCGCGGGATGCAGAAATTTCCCCCTTCCCCCTTGAGGTATCTTGAGAGTCTTGTTAAGTAAAATTACAGACTCTGAGTGTCTTTGAGGTGGAGTTAGGAAAAGGTCTTCAGACTGTTCCTGTGCAATCTGTGGCAAGGCACTGTATCCTTTAAAAGTAAATTCTGACAATAGCGGCCATATCTAATCTGCCCTTTCCCATACAAAAAAAGGCTCTTCGGGCCTATCTGGGTGTTTTGGGATATTATAGGTAGTTTACACCCTCCTTCTCCTAAATAGCGGCCCCTTTAACCAATCTCCTAAAAAAGATGCAAAAACTGAAAATTACTTAGGCAACCCTCTACTAAAGCCTTGCCGGCCTTTCACCAGTTAAAACAATCCCTTACGACCAAGCCTGTACTCCTCAGTCCTGTTTCTACCAAACCATTCATCTTACAAACTGATGCCTCAGAATATGGCTTTGGAGCCGCACTCTTCCAGACAGATTCCCAAGGACCTGCCTAAAAAAATGAAAGTGTGTCCTCATGTAACGTAACTGGTGCTATGTAAAGCGCTCTGATAACTGATTCGGTTCGGTTCTAGTTCGCGCTATATAAAACTCCCCCCCAAAAAAAAAAAAAAAAAAAGGACAGGAAAAACCTATTATATACATTAGCCGCAAACTGTTTCCCAGAGAGAAAAATTATGCTGTAGTGGAGAAGGAAGCCTTGGCCATCAAATGGGCTCTTGAATCCTTGGGGTTTTAACTCGAAGGCAGGGAGTTTACTCTGTATACAGATCATGCCCCACTAGAGTGGCTGTCTCAGAACAAAGGACATAATGACCGGATTCTGCATTGGTTCTTAGCTCTACAACCTTTTCGATTCACCACCAACCATAGAAAGGGGAAATAGCAAACCAACACTGACTATCTCTCAAGGTACCCCTTAGATTCATTTCTTGTAGGCAAGAAAGTTAGGGAAGGGGGATGTAAGGAAGAGTCCCACAACGAGACCCCAGGGCCCAACTACTTACCTCATATTGTCCCATTGTCCCACGAGGAAGTGCCAAAACAATCTCGGACCTGGAAAGAAAATAGAAAGGAAAGGGTTAAACAATTCCTCCCAGACTCTCGCGTACAGGAAGGAGGGGGATCTACCCCACAGAGGCCACTCAGGGTCCAGCCCGAGGGAGAAAAGGACATCACATTGGGAAGACCGGGGGAACCTGAAGCAGAGGGGTGGAGCTGGAAAGAGTTGGAGGACGTCACGAAAGAAAGCCCAAGAGGAACGCTGACTGAAGGAGACGGAAGACCAAAGGAAGACACAGAGGACGGGGAAGAGACGCCCGAGGACTGGTTGACTCCCCCAGGAGATGTGCAATTACCGCCGCAACTCAGGAGAGTTGCGGCACTGGGGGTGAGTGACCCAAATCGGGGAAGGGACTTGCAGGAATTATAAATAGGGATGAGTTAAAAACATGCGGGGAGGATAGACGCCTAAGAGCAGTTTTCTCTTCCTTTTACACTGCATTAGTCTCCCAGATTGTTGTGTGGGTCCTGACCAAAAGGGCTAATACTACTGATGGTAAATGCAGTTTTTTTTTTAGTTTTTATTGTTTTTTCCCTTTGCTTTATTGGTACATTGGGATGTGAACACGGGTGTAGGAGTCTAAAAAAGTGCTAAAGGTTATTGATAAGTGAATAGAAAAGCACTATAAACAAAACCGACTTCTGCTGCTCATTGGGATGTTTTGAACCCTGTTATAAAGAAACTTTGAACCCTATAATATAGAAACTTTGACCTCTGATATATGTAGAATGCACTTCTCAGCTACCTATTTTATTGGCCTCACAGTTTTCTCAGTTCTTTCGAGGAGATTTCTCCCACTATTTGTTCAATAAGAGCTGGAAGAGTGTGCGCATGAGAAAGGGAAAGAAATGATTTACCCCTGCCATTCTGCTTTCACCTCCTGCCTATCCCTGAAACCAAAGTGTGCGTGAACATTTAATTTTTTTCCTCTATATTCACTCTGGGTTTGATGAAGGCTACTGTCCCAGCTCCAACTCATTAAGAGTAGAAAACTAAAAAAGGTACTTACCATTATTTTTTCCTCTTTTCAAGCATCCTGGGGACCACCGCTTGGAGAAGACCTGATAGAAAGAAGAAAAAGAAAAAGGAGTGAAAAAGCATAGAAAACCCAGAATCCTGATTACAACGTTTTTTCCATATGTGCACTTGACTCAGAAAATAAATACGCAAACATTGAGAAACATATTAAGCCTCCTAGCTTCTATTTCCGCCCATCCCTCTCACAAAGGGTTATTACAATTGAGATGAGGAAGTAGAATTTATATAATAAAGTCATCTGTAGTAATCCAATCATGATATCTGCATCACTTTCTCATCCTAGACCTTACATCAATCCCACTATAGTGAGTATCCAGAAAGGACAAAGTTCAGATACAAACAAGGTAGGACCAAACCCAGGAGGTAAACAAAGCCTTAAGTGCTAGCGCCAAAGCAAGATGACCAATAGTAGAAATGCAAAAGTCAGAAGTCATAAACAGTGTGTCCAGTAAGGCAAACCCCCAACTAAATGGGTACACATAAGAGTCGACCACCACAAGGCAACCTGAAAAGCACAAAGCACTACTCGCGGTCATCTGGTCGTGCTTGACCGGGTGAAAGTCATAAGTTCAGGGTGACCACAATGGAGTGCGGTCCAAATACAGGGGACAGGTTAATTCCGCTGAAAAAGTCACCATTTCAAAGTCCAGCCCAAAGAGTTCAGTTTGTTGTGGAGGAGGTTGCTAGGACCAGGGAGAGAGTCGGAGATGGTCATCACTGTAGCGCAAAGAGCAGTCCTGGCATTGCAGCCAGTCATTGCTGTAGCATGAAGATCCGGTCGGGCGTCGCAGGTGATCATTGCTGGAACCATACGTTGGTGGTTACCGCAGACTTTCGTTACTGTAGCATGAAGTGTAGATCTCAAGTTGCCAGGTGTTGTGGAAGGTCGCTGTAGCAAGAAGAGTCG